>NC_059359.1:1270000-1275000 GCF_019703515.2 Myxocyprinus asiaticus
TGACAATTATGTTGGTGTTGCTTCTATGCAGCATTTTCACATATAACTTCACGAAAAATAAAGAGAACATAAAATATCACATATCATTACTTAGAGGAGGTGATTATCTTTCAAACGAGTCCACACACAAGGTAATCAGATGCATAGATCATTAGATAATCCACATGAAGCACAATGTTACATATGGCCACCAGGAGATGGCGCCAAATACATGACACAGACTCAATGATGACTCAAATGACACAGAATGAAACTCATTCTGTGAAATCTCATTACTAAAATCATGTCTGCATGCTATGCAAACCTTCTATATTATTTATTGGCTTATTTGTATAGGGACAGCACAAAAACATGATTTCAGCACAAAACCAAAAAAAAAAAGATGCATTCTACAGAGATTATAGCACATGCTTTAAACCAGTGCTTAACCAATATTATGAAAGATTTTATGCATTTTATTGATTTTATTTCAGATGGTAGCAGGATGTCAAATGTCTGAGACCGTCAATCCGTGCATCTTATCATGTGGCTTGTTGAGCGCGTTACCACGGAGACAGTGCGCATGTGGAGGCTTCATGCAATTCTCCGCAGCATCCACACACAACTCACCACACGCCCCACCGAGAATGAACCACACATTATAGCAACCACGAAGAGGTTACCCCATGTGACTCTACCCTCACTAGCAACCGGGCCAATTTGGTTGCTTAGGAGACCTGACTGGAGTCACTCAGCACGCCCTGGATTCGAACTCACGACTCCAGCGGTGGTAGTCAGCGTCTTTACTTGCTGAGATACCCAGGCCCAGTTGCAGCGAATTATTGAGGCACAATGCCATTTTTATGCCATGTTGTTCATAACAGTTGTCAGCTGATGGCGCTATTTTGCTGTTCTCAATAAAGCTCATTTTGGCATCTTTGGAGTTCAGGGTTTTGGAAAGAGGGGGTGTGGCTAATCCAACGGCTCAGTCGTGGGAAAGTAGAAAGGCTGAAATTGCTCACAGCACCTTTAAGGGCCTACTGAGCCAAGATATTTTTCTATTTTTCTTCAAATGTGTTCTGCTGACGAAAGAAAGTCAAACACACCTGGGATGGCATGAGGGTGAGTAAATGATGGGAACATTTTCATTTTTGGGTGAACTTTCCCTTTAAGTGTTTCTCGCGCTATCTCAGTAATAATGTAATAATAATAAAGTAATAATGCATGTATGAGATGTCCTTGCTAATATGGTGAAACAAATATGTGTGTGTGTGTGTGTGTGTGTGTGTGTGTGTTTGTGTTTGAGAGCGTGAGAAGCATGTGCGTGGACAGATACCCCCCTCCTCATCTTCAAAGGAAGTGGGCACTTTAATTACCCATGACAGATGCAGCTTTTAAATACAGAATACATAATCTGAGGTGGGCACTCGAAGAGGACACAATGGAGAGACAAACACATGAGAACACAAGACAACACTAAACCGACAGTAACAACAACAAAGCAGACAACTGCTAAACGAACAGGATTGGGTGATAATGGAATACATGTAACAGGATTACGTATTTAAAATACAAATATTAGTAACTGTATTACACTACACTAAACAAATAACCTTTCCAACCCTGTAAACGAATAAACGCATATAAAATGTAATGCTCCATGAACCCAATACTTTAATAATACAACACTAACATGCTAAATCATTAGGGCTGTATGATACAAAGCTATATATTGATATTTTTCAGCCTCCTAACAATATTCAATATAACACTTATAATTATTTATATAATTGCTTTGGCGAAATAGAGCAAGATCATTGCACCATTAACAATCCAAATCATCACAAATGTATCGCGAGTATACAATATATCACCCAGCTCTATTGCATACACTAGATGATAAATGAATGGCAGTAAAACTTAGAGATGACTGTTTAGTTTCTTGTGTGCTTGAAACATCTTTATTTTTATTGACAGGAAGTCAAAACAAATCTGTATGCATAAACAATGACGGCTGCATGCCTCGAGACTGATGCAATTTCATGCAAACAGCAAAGGGAATGACACATTTGAGAGAATATGAGGTTTTCTGCATCTTTTCCACAAATATTCAATAATATTCTGCAAGCAGCAGTGTCTAAAAGGAACTTTGGAAGATATGCACAGGCTGCACAGTTAATCAAATAAATAATCACAGTTACAATTACAACTGCCACAATTAACTAGTCGTGAAAAGTGTCAGTTATAGCACCCCACAAGTCTACTCGTATTGCATCAAAGTTTTCTATTTACTCTCCAAGTGTCCAAAAGCCTCTCCAAACAAATAAAACATAATAATTGTACATAAGAACTAATTACACATGCAAACACAACAATGACTAAAGGTTTGTATAGCATGAAGACATGATTTTAGTAATGAGATTTCAAAGAATGAGTTTCATTCTGTGTCATTTGAGTCATCATTGAGTCTGTGTCATGTATTTGGCGCCATCTCCTGGTGGTTATATGTAACATTGTGCTTCATGTGCATTATCTAATGATCTATTGAACCGATTCAATAATTCAATAATTCAATAATGTAGATTTTTCTTCTTGAATATCCTGTTTCACAAAATGCATCACATTACAAAACTTGCTCACTTTGTTAGTTTTTGGCTTTAAATAATTCTATTTTATGGATGTTTGAAAGGAAATAAACACCAATAATGTTTGAATAGAAATGAAAGCTCTCTGTATGAACATACAGATTCAATGCTGCAGTTTGTCTCACCGTTTGTATGAAATCTTCTCTTTTCGTTTGTGGCAGTCCAGCACCCACTCTTTCCTGACAATGACGCCTCTGGCAGCTTTCACCTGACTGTACTTGGGCGTGTTGGCAAATGCACAGCTGCAGGAGACAAAAAAAAAAAAAATAAAACACTGATTAACACAGCAAGAGACAAAAACTAACATTTAACTTCAACAACACACACAACTGTACAGAAGCCCTGAACCGCACTGTGAATAAAAAAAATTCACTCTGTGAAAAACATTTTTTAGGTGTCTTAGTGGTTACAAAAAAAAAAAAAAAAAGAGAAAAAAATTAGAGAGAATATTATTATTATTATTTTTTGTGCATATTTAAGCTTTTTTCAGAATTTGTATTTATTTATTTTTTTATTTTTTTATTTCCTCCCCAATTTGAAATTCCCAATGCGCTCTAAGTCCTCGTGGTGGCGTAGTGACTCGCCTCAATCCGGGTGGCGGATGACGAATCTCAGTTGCCTCCACGTCTGAGACCGTCAATGCGCACATCTTATCACGTGGCTTGTTGAGCGCGTTACCGTGGAGACGTACACGTGGAGGCTTCACGCTTTTCTTCGCAGCATCCACGCACAACTCACCACGCGCCCCACCGAGAGCGAGAACCACATTATAGTGACCACGAGGAGGTTACCCCATGTGACTCAACCCTCCCTAGCAACAGGACCAATTTGGTTGCTTAGGAGACCTGACTGGAGTCACTCAGCACGCCCTGGATTCAAACTCGTGACTTCATGGGTGGTAGTCAGCGTCAATACTCGCTGAGCTACATAGGGCACCAGAAAAAGTATTTTTAATGTAAGTGTATTTTGTCTTGCTGTACTGGCAGATGTTTTTTTGTTTAATTGTTATTAACTTGTTTATAGTCAAAACAAGTGAAAAAAAATCTGCCAGTGCTGAAGAAGTAATCCAAAGTATTCAGATTATGTTACTGACCTTGAGTAATCTAACACAATACATTACAAATGACATTGTGCAGTATATATTCTGTAATCTGTATTGGAATACATTTAAAAAAAATAACCTTCCCAACCCTGTAAACGAACAAATGCACACAAAACGTAACGCTCCATGAACCTAAAACTTTACTAATGCAACACATAAAAAAAAAAATAAATAAATAATGAGCAGAGGACAAATCTCAGTTGCCTCCACGTCTGAGACCGTCAATCCGCACATCTTATCACGTGGCTTGTTGAGCACATTACCACGGAGACACGGCACGTGTGGAGGCTTCACGCTATTCTCCGCAGCATCTCAACTCACCACATGCCCCACTGAGAGTGAGAACCACATTATAGCAACCACAAGGAGGTTACCTAGCAACCGGGCCAATTTGGTTGCTTAGGAGACCTGGCTGGAGTCACTCAGCACGCCCTGGATTCGAACTCGTGACTCCAGGTGTGATAGTCAGTGTCAATACTCGCTGAGCTACCCAGACCCCTCTTTCTCGTATCCTTGAGCATATCAGGCAGAAGTTTCTAGCTTTGTGTTTTCAAGACAATAAATACTTTATATAACTGTACACATTGAAACTGTCCCTCATTTTCTTTAAAAAAAAAAAAGCAGAAATCTGTGTTCCACTTACAATGGAAGTCAATGGGGTCAATCTGTAAACATTAAAATACTGTTTCAAAAGTATAGACACAAGACATAAACAATATGTGTGTTAACATGATTTTACTGTCATAAAATCACTTACTAACCGCATCTGATTAAAGTTACATCCTATTTTACAATTTTGTTGCCATGATGGTGTAATGTGAACAAACCCCAAAACGACGATTTAATCAACTTTACAGCTCAAATAATACACAAGTTTAACAGAAGAATTAATGTAAGTGCTTTTATAAAATTATAAGAGTCACATTTCTGCCTTTAAACCCTCCAGAAATTGACCCCATTGACTTCCATTGTAAGTGTCTCACCGGAACACAGATTTAAAGAAAAGGAGGAACGAGTCGAAATATTCCCTTAAAATAATACCCTCTAGTATGAAACAGCCCATCAGCTCACTTTAAAACACAGCCAATCAATTCACATGTGTTTGGTGTTCATCAAATAATCTTTGCGTTACCGTTGGTGCTGGATGTTGGAGTTGTGCTGGTTCTTGTTTGGTTCAGTGGAGCTGGAGGAACTGGGCTTTTTGGGCTGGAGGACCCGCAGCATCCGGACGCTCTTTACTGAACTCAAACTTCCTCTTCACAGGAGCCTGTCAA
>NC_059359.1:1280000-1310000 GCF_019703515.2 Myxocyprinus asiaticus
TTAATTATGCAAATTGAAGAATGAGTTTTGAAAGACTGAAATTTGGGTCTGTTCCTCACACGAAGCTATTGAATAATTTAAAGCTGCACTATGTAAGATTTTTTGGTTAAAAATGAACAAATCAATTCATGAGTTTCATCCACCAGAAGAGCAGTGCCGAAACACGACTCACGTAAAGTGTTCTTCCGCAAATTGCTTGCAGTTTTAACTTTCAACCACAGATGTCGCTAGAGAGCACAACGTGACATAGTGCAGCGTTAAGAAGAGTTGGAATATAGTGCCTTAGTCATATAGACTAGACGTGGACTGATATATATTGGTTTTACCCATTAATCGGAGCCAATAGTTGTTTTTTGGAACTATCGATTATCTGCAAAAATCGATGCCGATAGTTTTTTTTTTAATGTTGTGTTCCTCCGTGGTCGGCGCTGGAGGGTTTTTATTTTCAGGGGTTACAAAAATATGGTTTTGTTATTGAGCACATAAATATAAATTAATAATAACTTTATGTGAATGTTCTTGTTGGTTTTGACTGATGGCGTCCATAAGGAAAAGAAAAATAGTCTATTTATTACAATAGCAGATTACGGCAACACTGGACAATTATGACAAGCAATTGCTGATGACTTACTAATGATGAATGATAATTTACTGTTGATAAATGACTGCTAATACAGCATTTATTAACCCATATGACAATGTTTATTGTTTATTATAGCGTTTATACGGTGAGCTGGTAGCACAGACATTTCAAAAAAAGAGTCCCTGGTGTATTTCGGGAGAATTTATAGTTAAAAGTCCAGTGTTATGCATCAAATCAAGTTACTTTGGGGAATTTGGTTGCATGATAAACTGCATCTGGGTTTTGCCTCTATGTCTGTGCCCTTCACAGTAAGGAAAGACTATCAATAAATCGATTTTAAGAACATGTGTTTTTTGTTGCTCTTGAAGCTTGACTGACATAGTCTGCATGAAAATGAACAGAAAAAGATAAATTTTTTTTGGGGGGGGGTTTTCACTCGCCTCAATCCGGGTGGCGGAGGATGAATCTCAGTTGCCTCCGCGTCTGAGACCGTCAATCCACGCATCTTATCACGTGGCTTGTTGAGCGCGTTGCCACGGAGACATAGCGCGTGTGGAGGCTTCACGCTATTCTCCGCAGCATCCACGCACAACTCACCACGCACCCCACCGAGAGCGAGAACCACATTATAGCGACCACGAGGAGGTTACCCCATGTGACTCAACCCTCCCTAGCAACCGGGCCAATTTGGTTGCTTAGGAGACCTGGCTGGAGTCACTCAGCACGCATGGGATTCGAACTAGTGAGCTAGCGAACTCCAGGGGTGGTAGCCAGTGTCTTTTACCACTGAGCTACCCAGGCATACGAGTTTGGAACAACATGAGGGTGAGTAAATGATGACAGAATTTAATTTTATATTCATTGATGGTGGTTTACCTTGCTGTAAGGCTGCGTGCACACAGTCTTCACACAGTCCCATTTCTCCTGCGCTGTGGCCTTCACCAGCTGGTTTTGACTGAAGAATCGAACTCTGTTTGTGTTTGTGCCGTTTCGACTCTCTGTAGGTGACATGAAGGACGAGGCGACCAACAAAACCAACAACAGATGCAAACACACATCAACAGCTCTCACAACCACAGACACAGTATAAACAAATCGACTGATTTAGAATATTACTTACATTAGGTTATAAATAAAGTATCACTGAGATATTGACAAATAAAACAAGCTTCAAACTTTGACATTTACCTCAAAATCCTGATCTTTCACTGATGTGGAGTGACCCACAAGGACCTCAATGAAAGCAGAGCCTTCATTTCCAATGTTGACACTGTGAATCTGCTCTTCCTTTTCAAACTAGACACAAAAGAGAATAACATTTCATTTAAAAACCTTATTGCAAATGTGTCAAGACAGAAGTGTTAAAAATCACAGCTGATAATAATTCCACTGGAAATGGAAGGCCGAGTACGATTGAAATCGTCGTACTTGAAGAATCACTGAAATGTATTTCTCTCCGGGTCTTGCAGCTTTCCATTTCCTGTATGTGTCAGAGGTCAGAGGTCAGGAGGTTATCGCCTTGTGAGTCTGTAACAAATATAATTTCAGATATCAACTGAACGTAAACAAATAAATCACAAACAAATGCTCCAAATATCAAACAATTCATTTCCACAATATTTTTAGGATTTTCCATAATTTATCCAGACGTTCAGATTACTGGATTCTGGCCCCGCCTGCCAGCAGGCTTTTCCCCGCCTCTCTAGGGCTGGGGAGGGGGACGAGGGGAGGGAAAAACAAAACAAAACAAAAAAGAGGAGAGGAGAGGAGAGGGAAAGGGCAAGGTGGAGCAACAAATATAATTTCAGATATCAACTGAACGTAAACAAATAAATCACAAACAAACGCTCCAAATATCAAACACGCCGTTGCCTGGTCCTCGATAACTCCTGGCGGACGACAGCCGCTCCTCCCTGGGTGGACCGGAGCCAGTCCTCCGACCCCTGGTGGATGGAACGCCCCTCCGCGTTTTGGCGGCCGGTAGGGAACTCCTCCGCCCCTGGCAGCGGCTCCACTGCTCCAGGCGGCCGGCAGTGAGCCCCTCCTCCCCTCGCGGATGGCGGCCGTTCCTCCGCGTCCAGGCGGCCGGCAGCGGCTGCTCCTTTAGGTGGATGCCAGTGGCGAGGACTCCACGACAGCGCATCCCTCCTCCTTCCCGGGCTTCGGCACCAATGTAACAGGATTGAAATGGGAAAGGAGGAGGCGGGAACCGGCTGAACAATCAAAGTAATATTTTAATACGAACTTAAACAAAAATGACACAAAAACGTAAACACACATATGGCAGCTGCATGTGGCTCTCTCGCTCCTGAACTGCCACATTCCGTTGCACTTATCCCTCTCCTCAGCTGATTAGCCAGATTGAGGGCCGGGCCTGTGTAGTCACGGCCCGGCTCCGCCCTCCTCCTCATCACAGCCTCGTTTATACTAGGGATATCCAGACAACAATATTTTTTTTTTATTTTCTCCCCTTTTCTCCCCAATCTGGAATGCTCAATTCCCAATGTGCTCTAAGTCCTCGTGGTGTCGTAGTGATTCGCCTCAATCCGTCTAAGACCGTCAATCCGCGCATCTTATCACGTGACTTGTTGAGCGCGTTACCATGGAGACGTAGCGCGTGTGGAGGCTTCATGCTATTCTCCGCGGCATGCATGCACAACTCACCACGTGCCCCACCGAGAGCGAGAACCACATTATAGTGACCACGAGGAGGTTACCCCATGTGACTCTACCCTCCCTAGCAACCGGGCCAATTTGGTTGCTTAGGAGACCTGGCTGGAGTCACTCAGCACGACGTGGATTTGAACTCGCGACTCCAGGGGTGATAGTCAACGTCAATACTCGCTGAGATACCCAGACCCCCCATCAGAAACAAATTTTTTAATAAAAAAAACAGTTATCGGTATCGGTGAGTACCAATACTTCCTTTTCAGTACTCGCCAATATCGATTAATTTATTTAGACCCTATTTTGTTTATACAATATGGAATTCAGAAAAAAAAAGAAAGAAAAAAACAGTTATCGGTATCGGTGAGTAATGGGGTCTAAATAAATGAGTTCATTAAAATTGTAATCAACTTAAAAAAAAAGGTTTTTTTTTCTTTTTTTATATATAATATTGTATTATTTTTATCAAATGAAGAGCTTTAATACAGAACTTCACAGCACAATCCAAAATATAACATTGGAGTTATTTGTGTCTACAAAAAAAAAAAAAAGAAAGTGGTACATAACAGAGCATCACAGATGTGAGATATTGCTTAAATATAATAAAATTATTAGTGATTTATTATAAGGATGCACCGATATTAAATCTTTTGGCCGATACCGATCTTTTGTCATCAGATTGTGTTTTAAAGAAAGCTTTTTCACTGTTCTAACAATAAATAATTTATATTGAACATGGATCGGATCTGCTGAACACATGACAGCAACATTTTAAAGGGAGCCACAATGAAAGATAAACAGAGAAAGAAATATTGAAAAATAACTAAATATCATAGCATGATGATTGATGTGAAAATGTTTTATTTTTTAACTCCTAAAACATTTTTGCACTTCTGTTTTTTTCAGTTCAGAACAACAAAACTCACATTTTACATGTTTGAACTTTACATAGCAGAACATCACAAATTCATATTTAGCTTATGTTGGGTTATTCCACGGAAATGCCAACCACATCATGGAAAAATAAAAAGTTACCAAAGGAACAAAACGCCTTTTAATAAGTTCTATTGTGGTGTAATGGATAATGGAAAATGCTGTCCAGACCGCTAGAGGGCGCCGCTTGCTTACACAATGCTGACTGAAGAGCTGATTACAGTCTATTTTTAAACGTAGCCTTTCAAGCTTTAGTAATCGCGCAAAACCTTATTGTGATTTCAATCTTAACTCAATCAGTCATGCAACATTAGTGGATATCGTAACAATGTCTCTGAAGTAAACATTTGCTGGTTTTAAAGCATTTTCGATGGTTTTACCTCATCATGTATAGGTATGTGCCACTTTCACTAATGTCACATCTTTAACGACGATTTTCCCTCAATGTGAGATCGATTATAAATTATGTTTATAATATATTTATTATATTTCATGCTCTTAGGCATGCCGACCCTTCTACATTCTGTGGCTATCATTATTTCTAGATTGTGCATTTTTATAATTTTACACAGAGAGGTTGGAAAACAAAAACAAATTATTCACAGTTAACAGTGTATTTCTCACTTTTCTGTAAGCTAAGAAATATAAAAACTTCCATTATTTCTTACCATATTCCTAGAAACAGAGAAATATTTTAGTCCTTTTTCTACTGTAAATCTACACGTTCACTTTCACTTTAGTAAAAAAAATTGACTTAAACATTGATCTTTTTCTCACACCTGACATATCACTTCTGAAGACATGGATTAAACCACTGGAGTCTTATGGATTACTTTTATGCTGCTTTTATCTGCTTTTTGAACCTTCTGAGTTTTAGTCACCATTCACTTGCATAGTATAGACCTACAGAGCTGAGATATTCTTCTAAAAATCTTCATTTGTGTTCAGCAGAAGACATAAAGTCATACTCATCTGGGATGGCATGAGGGTGAGTAAATGATGAGAGAATTTTTATTTTTGGGTGAACTATCCCTTTGTTCTAATTGTTAATTTGAAATAATATTCTTTTTAATAAACATGTAATTTACATGACTTTTAATGCCTTAATATTACAGTTTGCTACACAAACACACATCTTGATAATTTAAGTTTAAGCACTCTACTTATAGTTAAACGTTCTAAATTATTAAAAACTAATTTCAGAGTTAATTAATGATAAGAAGGTAAATAAAAGAAGTGACAAATTATGTTACATATCGTATATTGAGCTGTATGGAATATACTGTATAGGAAATAGGTTTATCAGTTGTATAGGACAGAATAGAGTAAAAACACACACACACTGATACACATAAAGCTGTGATGTTACATCGCCCCCGTTATAATATTAATCAACAAAGCTGTAAACAACTTGTTTAAATGCATGTGATAGTTTTGTCTTGTCTAATATTAACCATTTGAAATTCGCACTGAACTTCGAACTTAGTGGCTGTTTGTTTTTCTGCAACTTATACGATATGACGTCACTCTGTATACTATGGTCACTAAGGCGATATGAACAACTTCTCAACTGGCCAATCGCAGACCGCTTGTAAGCAGCTCTAAGTAGCCAATCTGAACGCAGAAGGCGGGACCTACCAGAATACGGGTGGGGGAAAAAATATTGCCTATGAAATATACCCATTTATACTCACCAATGTAAATTATCGACAGTCCCTCACATTGGCGTATATGCGGTCATATGTATTGGGGGAATCCCGGAGTTTTACATAAGAGGGAAACCCCACTATTGCAGCGAAATTCCACTGAAGGTTGAAGATTGAAGGAATCATTGAAACTGGTGAACATCTCTGCTGATGAGTCTACTATACGGAAAACATTAAACAGGTATGGTGTTCATGGCAGGACAACATGAAGGAAGCTGCTGCTTTCCAATAAAGACATAATTAATTAATTTTCTTTATTTATCACACATTATACATTTGCACATATACGGTGAAATTCTTCTTTTTTCACATATCCCAGCTAGGCTGGGGTCAGAGTGCAGGGTCAGCCATGATACGGCGCCCCTGGAGCAGATAGGGTTAAGGGCCTTGCTCAAGGGCCCAACAGTGGCATCTTGGCAGTGCTGGGGCTTGAACCCCCAACCTTCTGATCAGTAACCCAGAGCCTTAACCGCTGAGCTACCACTGCCCATTGCTGTGTGCCTGAAGTTTGCCAAAGACCACCTTGACGCTCCACAACGCTACTGGGAAAATGTTTTGTGGACTGATGAAACTAAGGTTGAATTGTTTGGGAAGAACACGCAGCACTACGTATAGCGTAAAACGGGCACCGCGTACCAACATGAAAACAACTTGAATTTTCCTGCAGAATTCAATAATCAATACTTGAGAAAACATTTGAGCAGGAGCGTCATGGAACAGCTGAGAGACTGTGATTACAAAACTCTCCAGACCTTCAGTTTTGAGTGACTTCCCCCTAAAACAAAAACAAATAAAAAAAGATACACAAAATCCCCAGCTGAAGGAGTCCGTGCCTCCCCCAGCAAGATGGCTGCCCATGTCACCTATGCCTAAATTCTCCACTGCCCCCAAAATATTGATGACTCATCCTGCACTGCACAGATTTTTGTCCAGTCACATGCCCTCTAGAATGAGAATGTCCCTCCCCCTGCATCTGATCAGCAAGTAGAAACACATGTTTCATAGCTGTGACAAAACGTTTGGATGGGAAGTTTGTATTTAAGAGGTCGTGAGTCAGAAATGTGATGTGATATGCATTCATGAGATTTTAGTCATAAAGAATGAACACGTCTTTCTATTTCATATTTCTTTATCTTTATACTGACAAAGAAAAAATGCGTTTTTAGCACCAATGCAACAAAATGAAGAGCAAAGCCGTGCATTAGGTCTATTTTACCGCACAGCTAATTGAGTCATATTTTCTGGCAAGCGTTATTGCTATTCTTTATTAAATGTACAGTCAAAATCCACAAGTAAAACATAATTATTGCCACTAATACCTATTTTAGATGTGTTAACTACACCATTCTGCGGGCACAAAGCATCCTTCTGTATTGAGGGTCATTCAAACGGGTATTCTAAAAGCATATAAAATATATCACTATATTATAGCAGATATTTTTTGGAGGGCTCTTAAAAGCATGAAACGGTCTAATATTATTCCTCATCTGCTGCCGTTGATGTCACAGCTCAGAATAGTTGCTAGTGAAGGCCAGTATATTATAAATGCAGAATCCAATGTGTCGTTTTGGGTACTGATTCTTGCATTGATCAAAGGAAACCTTCTTCCGGCCTCTCGAGTCATTCTAACATCTAAATCATCCACACTACAAGTTTTTTTTTTTTTTTATCAAAGTTGACGTCCTTGGCTTTCACAGAGACCAGGTGCAGGAATACATGAATAAATTCTACAAGGACACTGAAGTGGCTGAGAGTCTTGAGCTATATACTCAGAAAGACAACTTGTTCTTCTTCTCCTTTATTCTCATCTGCTGTGACGTCATCTGCTCAGAGTTCTTCTCAGCTGAGAGAGAGAGAGAGAGAGGAACTATCTACTATTCAAGAGCATGAAATGCTCTTCCCAAAACTGTGAATGAGGGTTACTATCTCCGTACAGACCTGTTTCACACAACTCACATAAGCAGTTTATAAGCAGCGCAACAGAGGTGGTGTTGAGTTTTCACACCAAGAGTGTTTCTGCTGTATAATATATACAGTCTGCGCACCTGTCACTTGCCTGTTTAACTTGCATGAGGCATGACAGATGTCTTTTGTCGAATAATAAGGGAGTATTTCACTTCAGTATTTCATGTTGCTTCATTAAAGCAAATATTGCAAAATATTGTGTTGATAAATAGAATTATAGGGCTTTTTCCACTGTATTTTCTGCTGAGTTAAGAGTGTCATGCACAAAAAAGGCCCAGCAACAAAACTCTACTTGCAGCTAATCTTCTGCTATGCAATGCCGTCTACAGTGTGCATAATAATATAAATAAATACTTGCCACTTAAACAAGCAGTGAAACAGGCCTTTTGCTAGGCCAGTGATTTTTTTAAGAACTTTCATTTTGAAAAGCTGACAGAGCTTTTTATTAACTTTTATTTTGAATAGCTGGCAGAGCTTTTTTAAGTACTTTTATTTTGAAAAGCTGACAGTGCTTTTATTTAAGAATTTTTATTTTGAAAAGCTGAAAGTGCTTTTTAAAAGAATTTCGATTTTGAAAAGCTGACAGTGCTTTTTAAATAACTTTTATTTTTAAAAGTTTACAGTGCTTTTTTAAAGAACTTTTATTTTGAAAAGCTTAAAATGATTTTTTAAAAATAACTTTTATTTTGAAAAGCTTAAAATGCTTTTTTAAAAGAACCTTTATTTTGAAAAGTTTACAGTGTTTTTTAAAAAACTTTTATTTTAATAAGCTTAAAAAAATGCTTTTTTAAAGAACTTTTATTTTGAAACGCTGACAGTGTTTTTTTTAAAGTGTTTTTTTAAATAACTTTTATTTTGAAATGCTGACAGTGTTTTTGTAAGAACTTTTATTTTGAAACGCTGACAGTTTTTTATGAACTTTTATTTTGAAATGCTGACAGTGTTTTTATAAGAACTTTTATTTTGAAATGCTGACAGTTTTTTATGAACTTTTATTTTGAAATGCTGACAGTGTTTTTTAAATAACTTTTATTTTGAAAAGCTTTGTTTTACAAAAAACTTTTATTTTAAAAAGCTTAAAATCCTTTTTTATGAACTTTTATTTTGAAAAGCTTACTGTGTTTTACAAAAAAAACTTTTATTTTAAAAAGTTTAAAATGCTTTTTTTACAAACTTTTATTTTGAAACGCTGACAGTGTTTTTTTTTTAAAGAACTTTTATTTTGAAACACTGACAGTGTTTTTTTTAAATAACTTTTATTTTGAAATGCTGACAGTGGTTTTTTTATAAGAAGTTTTATTTTGAAAGCTTACTGTGTTTTACAAAAACTTTTATTTTAAAAAGCTTAAAATGCTTTTTTATGAACTTTTATTTTGAAACGCTGAGTGTTTTTTTATATGAACTTTTATTTTGAAATGCTGACAGTGTTTTTATAAGCACTTTTATTTAGAAACGCTGACAGATTTTATGAACTTTTATTTTGAAATGCTGACAGTGTTTTTTTTATAAGAACTTTTATTTTGAAACACTGACAGTGTTTTTTTATAAGAAATTTTATTTTGAAAGCTTACTGTGTTTTACAAAAAAATTTATTTTAAAAAGCTTAAAATGCTTTTTTTTATGAACTTTTATTTTGAAACGCGGACAGTGTTTTTTTTTTTTTTTTTTATAAGAACATTTATTTTGAAATGCTGACAGTGTTTTTGTTAGAACTTTTATTTTGAAAAGCTTACTGTGTTTTACAAAAAACTTTTATTTTAAAAATCTTAAAATGCTTTTTTTTTTTTTTTTTTTTACGAACTTTTATTTTGAAACGCTGACAGTGTTTTTATTAGAACTTTTATTTTGAAACGTTCTTATTAAGTTCTGTTTTGCTTCCGGGTGTTCATTATCGGAATAGACTTTGATATCGGTCTGTTGATTGTCTCTCAGCTCCGCGTTCAACAACAGTTTTGCGAGTTTTATTTTATTAAACGGATCGTTTGAACATAATTCTGCTGTGCAGCCTTTAAATCTTCCACAACATGGATAAAACCAGCGTGTTTGGCTCAATGTTTGTCTTCCTGTTGATTTGTGTTACTTCGGAGACAACTCATCCACCAGTTCACAAACGTGTGTTCTTACCTACTTGCATTTTCATTTTCAAATATAAAAAAACGAAAAGAGCTGCATACACATTATTATTATTATTATTATTAATGTGATCATTCTATAATTGTAGTGGTACATGTTGTCACTCCCTTTAGAAAAACATAGTAGCTATAATTTTATATCTACTATTTACAAAAAGGCTATCATTTTTACAGGGCTTTAATTAAATTCAAAATTAAAGTGTGTTAATGTCTGAAATGGTCAGATAGTTCAAAGTCTTGTGGCAGTTCTTCACACATCTTTACTGTAAAGTCTTTTAAAATCATGATCATGTTTTAAATATTCTTCTTTCTCACCACAGCATGCAACACCCTGACTTCCTGTGATACATGCCTTGCCAATGTTTCTGTAAGACACATGTAGTTTATACCATCTTTAAAGGCGCTATATAGTAAATTTAGTAGTAGTAAATTTATTTAAAATTCAACTGTTCACTTAATTGTGATATTTTCATAAACGAAAGCTAGCTAATAAGATTTACATATTTAAAAATGTTTAAATTAAGTTATCCGGTATATTAAAGGGGTCATGAGGAATCAAATGTTCCTTGATCTTTTGACACATGAGAGCTCATTGTACTATAAAAACATACTGTAAGTTTCAGAACTCAAAACTTTCTCTTCATTACAAAAAGAGCATTTGTTGAAACCAAGCTGCCAAAATGACTCGTTCTCTACTTCCTCCTCATTGTGATGTCACACTGTGATTGACTTTTATATCTGACCGCCTCCACAACAACACATCAACACCTACTTTACCTTTAATCACTTCCGAGATGGCAAGAAGAGAGGGCATGTCAATCAAGAGCAGAGAGCCAATCAGAACAGTGGGCGTGTACTGTCAAGTCTTAAAGGAGAAGCAGCACCAAAACCAAGCGTTTCTGGCCAGTGTTGGGTGTAATGCATTATTAAGTAATTAATTACTGTAATTATATTACTTTTTCATTGAAAAAAAGTGATATGTTTTTTTTTTTAAATTTCGCATGCCCAATTCCCAACGTGCTCTTAAGTTCTCATGGTGGCGTAGTTACTCGCCTCAATCCGGGTGGCGGAGGACGAATCTCAGTGTAATCACGTGGCTTGTTGAGCGGGTTACCACGGAGACGTAGCGCGTGTGGAGGCTTCACGCTATTCTCCGCGGCATCCACACACAACTCGCACGTGGCCTACCGAGAGCGAACCATATTATAGTGACCACGAGGAGGTTACCCCATGTGACACTCCCCTCCCTAGCAACCGGGCCAATTTGGTTGCTTAGGAGACCTGGCTGGAGTCACTCAGCACACCCTGGATTTGAACCAGCAAACTCCAGTGGTGGTAGTCAGCGTCAATATTCGCTGAGCTACACAGACCCCCAAAATATATGTTTTCTAATTTAACGCCGCCCCCTTAAATTGTTTGGCCAGCTCATGAATAATTTATTTGATTTTATATGATTTATTTGAAAGAATTAAAAGAACAGTTTCATGTCTATCCTTGTATTGTTCATCTGGTCGAGGTTGATCAGGGTTTTATAAAGTAATTAGTAATAAGTAATTCAATTACTTTTCAGACAGAGTAATTAGTACAGTAATCTAATTACACTGTAGATGTAATTAGTAGTTAGTAATTAGTAATTTAGTAATTTTTAGAGTAACTTACCCCACACTGTTTCTGACAGAGGCTCAGAATGAGGGTGGAAAATGATCATGTTTTACAAATATATCAGTTTTCTGTGCAAAAAAGTTGACCTGTATTATAAGTGAGCCTTAAGGAACATATTTATATATATATATATATATATATATATATAAAGGCATGACCCCTTTAAGACATATATGATAGGGACACATACGGGTGTTTGTATTGAACTGCATAACAGGAATGACCCAGCACACACTTTATTTACTGATATGAGTTTTTTTCTTTCTTTATTGTTTTGGAATAATATGCAAAAAATGTTCTTTCTAACAGTGTTTGTGGTGTCTGACCAACAACATCTGCTCGGAGTATCCCGTGTCATATGTGATTCCTCCAGCATCAGTGTGTAAACTCTCTAAGGCACGATGGGGGGTTTGCTGGTGTAAGTACATGAACCACAGTAAAATTACCCTGCTTCACTAGTCGTTTACCATTTTAGTTAGAAGTCAACATGACTATCCTGGTCTTATTATGCATGATTCAACATGATTTGTCTTTGTAATTTTTCATCAAAATGTAATAAATGTTGCCATCTGTTAAGAAAATGGAAGTAATACCACATCGTTTGTAAAGTTCGAGACTTGGGTTTAGAGTTGGAAGTCCCCTGTTCAACTTCCTTTGATGAAGGGTATCAGTTACTTTATAACTTAACCACACTGTTTTTACGATCCTGAATGAATAAAATCATACAGTTGTTCCTATTTTATCATGCCGCTCACACAATGAAAGCAAACGTGTCAGGTGTTTCTCTGGTCGACTTTTGGTAGCTTCTGTTTTACAACAACACTTATTTTAATCCACCTATCCTGTTAAAGAAGTGCAATTTTGACTTCTAAATGCACTCTAAGTCCGTCAATCCGTGCATCTTATCACGTGACTTGTTGAGCGCGTTACCACGTGTGGAGGCTTCGCGCTATTCTCCGCGGCATCCACACACAACTTACCACACGCCCCATTGAGAGCGAGAACCACTAATCACGACCATGAGGAGGTTACCCCATGTGACTCTACGCACCCTAGCAACCGGGCCAATTTGGTTGCTTAGGAGACCTGGCTGGAGTCACTCAGCACATCCTGGATTCAAATTCGTGACTCCAGGTGTGATAGTCAGCGTCAATACTCGCTGAGATACCCAGGCCCCTAACTTTTTAACCAACTTTTTTTTTTTTAAATAAATTACAACGTTTCTTCTTCCCTGAAGGAAAAAAATAATGCACTTCTTTTGGAATTTAATGCTTTTTAGATCTTATTTACATATACATTTCTCGATTTCGCCATTAATTTGCATATGCAAAATAGCCAATTTATGTAACTTCAATACAGTAAATACCTACACTTCTATGAGTTGAAACATGAAGAAAATATTAAAATAACTTGACATGAAAGTCATGTTATGACAATAATAGCCAGTAGATGGCGGCAGTGTTCTATGCAGCCACTGCATTACTGTGTAGTAATTCTACATTTTATCACAAGTTATGCATTTGGATATATATTTAGACATTATCAAACTATTATTTGTCGAGGTTTAGCATTCGTGTTTTTGTTATTTGTTTTGAAGTGTCATTTTTTGCAGCAATGTCACATAATGCTTACAGTCAAACCTGACCTGGTGTTACAAAGAGAAGACATCGAATAATCATTTTGTTTCCAATCATTTATTTCAAACATAAAAATGGAATAACTTTTTTTTTTTAAATTAATAATAATGTCAAGAGGGGGCCTGGGTAGCTCAGCGAGTATTGACGCTGACTATCACCCCTGGAGTCGTGAGTTTGAATTCAGGGTGTGCTGAGTGACTCCAGCCAGGTCTCCTAAGCAACCAAATTGGCCCGGTTGCTAGGGAGGGTAGAGTCACATGGGGTAACCTCCTCGTGGTCGCGATTAGTGGTTCTCGCTCTCAATGGGGCGTGTGGTAAGTTGTGCGTGGATCATGGAGAGTAGCATGAGCCTCCACATGCTGTGAGTCTCCGCGGTGTCATGCACAACGAGTCACGTGATAAAATGTGCGGATTGACGGTCTCAGAAGTGGAGACAACTGTAAAAGAAATGAACTGTAAAAATTAAATTAGTGTATAAAACAGAAGACTCAGATTTTTGTTCTTTGTTCTCTGTGTGTGTGTGTTCGGCATTGTGGCTAATTTATAGATTTTATTTGACAAAATAAAAAACGACTCTGTGTTATAGTGTCACCAGTTCATTTTTGTGTTTGTGTAAGTATGTGCATGTGTGTGAGGGGGTGTATGTTTTCCACTCTGCATGTTTTATAGTCTCACCCCTTCATTTCTGTGTGTGTTTGTTCTGCATTGTGGCTGTTTTTATATATTATATTTGACAACTAAAAAAAAACTGCTCTGCATATTAGTCTTCCATTCATTTCCTATGTTCGGTCAATTTTGACCGTGAACAGTAAAGACGTCACTTTTTTTTACGACCACTTATCAAATCAAGTCCAAAGGTTTTTTGTATGTTCAGATGGCAAGTGGAGAAAAAAATCACCAAGTCTTGTACTGCTCAGATGTCTAGGTGATGATGTGTTTGGAAATTAAAGTGAAATCAACAAAACTTGTGTAGGTCTTATTTCACCCTGAAATCAAAAGAGAAAAGTAATTGCATAAAGACAATTAAGTCTGTTTTTATTATTTCACTTTCATTTCCAAAAAGGTCATATAGTGAGTCACTGTTAAATCTGATAAGTCATATCAGCCCATCGGATTGACTTTCATCTGTTTAGGAGAAGTGTTGATGTAAACCTACACATTTATTCTCACCTGGCAGAATCTTTTATCTAAAGTGCATTCAAGGTACACAAAAAAATCAAGTAAATTCACACTTGTGAGGAAAAAACATTTAACCCTGTATATAATGGCAATATTCTGACTCGTAAACATTCAGTAGGTGGCAGTAGTGACTAAAGGACTGTGTTCACTCTGACAATCAACAACAGATCTGTGGGAGTAAGTTTCCCTTTCATCAGTAGAGTTTCCTATAGTTCAGCTAGCAACGTCAAAGTCATGGGTTCGATTCCTAGGGAGCATAAATAATGATAAAATGCATAGCTTTAATGCACTGATGAATCGCTTATGTTGTATCTTTCCTCATTTTGTAAGTAGCTTTGGATAAATGTTTTGGCCAAATGTATAAATGTAAGTGTTAATTTGTGTTGTGTTGTTTTTGTTTTTATGACAGTGAATTTTGAAGCGTTGATCATCGGGTTAGCGGTGTTGTGTGGAGCGCTGCTGTTGGCCATCACTGTGTGTTGCTGCTGTTGCTGCTGTAAATGCAGCCGATCAAGAAGGTAGGTACACACTACATACTACACACACTGCATACTACACACTACATACTACACACACTGCATACTACACACTACATACTACACACTACATACTACACACACTGCATACTACACACTAAATACTACACACTACATACTACACACACTGCATACTACACACTAAATACTACACACTACATACTACACACACTGCATACTACACACTACATACTACACACTACATACTACACACACTGCATACTACACACTAAATACTACGCACTACATACTACACACACTGCAACTACACACTACATACATACACTACATACTACACACACTGCAGACTACACACTACATACACTGCATACTACACACTACATACTACACACACTGCATACTACATACTACACATACTACACACTGCATACTACACACACTACATACTACACACACTGCATACTACACACACTACATACTACACACTACATACTACACACACTACATACTACACACTACACTCTATCCATCACACCCCACATTTAATGGGATATTCTGACATATGGCACTTTTCCACTGCACGTTACTGTTCGACTCGACTCTGCTCACTTTACTTTTCTGAGCTTGCTTTTCCACTGCAGTTTAGTGCCGCCTCAACATGGGTGGGATTATAGGCTGATCGTTATAGTTGTGCCGCCTCTACCGTCGTGACGTCATCTTAAACGCGACACAAACATTACTGACCATAAACAATAACACGATCGTTAGCTGTTAGCTGCTAGCTCATGGTGCTGCATAAAGCAGGTGTTGCATGGTGATTTTACACAAGTGTAACAGTTAAATTGGCCTGGTTGCTTTAGAAGCAAGCTTTCCAGTAGCTGGTCAACTAAATAAAGTGAAGCTTTCAAGCAGAATATAGAGTTAACGTAACAAAACGTACTATCCTCCATCGTGGACTCCAACAACGCCGATCCAGGGCACTCTCCCTCCCATTGCTCACCTGTCTGTTGCCACAGATAGCGTCCATTTGGTCGAATTTGGTAGGTCCAGTGGTAGCTGTGTGCGGCCAACAGCTGAGACACTTCCTGAAAGACTTTTTCGTTTCGCGTCGTTTCGTTCGTCGCTAACGAGAGGAACGTCTGCACCTCGTTTATTGACCACGGCGTGGTTTTGCACACAGCCATTTCTTTTTACAATCAGAAAGTTGCGTGAACAAATGATACTGCTGTCGCTGTTGCTAACTTTAAAACTAGCGGGTTGATGTCCCGTGTCGCAAATCCAGTGACGCTGGTAGTGACGATTCTCTCTGAACAATCAGTGATCTGCAGGGTTTTGATGTCACATTTAGTATCGGCTCGGCTCGCTTGGAACCTCGACCGAGGTGGTACTAACAAAAGTACCAGGTACCAGGTACTATCCACAGTGGAAAACCCCCCAAAAAGCGAGCAGAGTTGAGTCGAGTTGAGCTGTGCAGTGGAAAAGCCCCAGTAGTGACTAATTTCTGAAGTGGGTGCTGTCTGACCTCGGTGCAACATGAGGACGAGTTGATTTCCATTTTTATATCATTGATCTTCTTCATGAAAAATTATGCAAATTCATTGTATTTGCTGGCAGACAGCATTTCACAGGGAACCTGTGTTGGGGGGTTAGTTAGTCTCTCTACAGTAGCAAATAGAGTGCGGGTGTTGTTTATATTGCTGTTAATAATGTTTGAGAAGAAAGTCTGCCTAGCTGTGCCTAGTTCCAAACTGAAAGCATGAGGGCTGTCTTTATAGATGTTATAATGGATTTCAGGTTGTGTTTTCCGCCATATTCGTTTTGCTTTTCTGCATTTTATTTTCATGTTTTGTACTGCTGTTGTGTTTCTCCAAGGTGCTTTACGCCTGCCAGTAATTGTCCTGACCTTGACGGGAGCAATGCCATTAATAGCATTTTTTGATTTTCTCCCCTTTTCTCCACAATTTGGAACGCCCAATTCCCAGTGCGCTCTAAGTCCTCGTGGTGGCGTAGTGACTCGCCTCAATCCGGGTGGCGGAGGACGAATCTCAGTTGACTCCGCGTCTGAGACCGTCAATCCGCGCATCTTATCACGTGACTTGTTGAGCGCGTTACTACGGAGACATAGTGCGTGTGGAGGCTTCATGCTATTCTCCACGGCATCCACACACAACTCACCACACGCCCCACCGAGAGTGAGAACCACATTATAGCGACCACGAGGAGGTTACCCCATGTGACTCTACCCTCTAGCTTCTGTTTTACAACAACACTTATTTTAATCCACCTATCCTGTTAAAGAAGTGCAATTTTGACTTCTAAGTGCACTCTAAGTCTGTCAATCCGTGCATCTTATCACGTGACTTGTTGAGCGCGTTACCACGTGTGGAGGCTTCGCGCTATTCTCCGCGGCATCCACGCACAACTCACCACGCCCCATTGAGAGCGAGAACCACTAATCGTGACCACGAGGAGGTTACCCCATGTGACTCTTCCCTCCCTAGCAACCGGGCCAATTTGGTTGCTTAGGAGACCTGGCTGGAGTCACTCAGCACGCCCTGGATTCAAACTCGCGACTCCAGGTGTGTTAGTCAGCGTCAGTACTCGCTGAGATACCCAGGCTCCCCATCAATAGCATTTATATATTTTGAATTAAAGTTACAGAGGAGAACATCAACACAGTCTGCGGATAAACTCTGTGTTTTTACACTCATGTAATAGGTCCGGTCACTTTACCTTTGCATGGTGAACTTCAGTGGGCAAAATACAGTCAACTCAATGGGAAGCCGCATGATCGTGAATTTTGACTTGAACAGAAGTGTCAATGAGATTTGAGCACACAGGAAGTAGAGACTACTTTTATAATACTTTTTTGGTGCTTGGCATTATACATCACCATCCACTTTCATTGTATGGACTCTACTCTTTACAAACAAACAGGTTTCAATTAAAAAACGTAAAGAGATTTCTTACCAGAGGCACTTTTGTTAGTACTACGTCTGTAGGAGAGTGACTAGAGTCTTGTGAACAGTATTCAGTCGGTTTCAATTAATTTAAATTATGCTTTGCGTATAGCGAAGCCAAAATACAACATCCACGCATGTGGACGCGGGGTCGCACAAGGTTAAAATAAAGTGACACAGGCTGGAGATAAGAGACTTAGAGCTGATTATTATTTGAGTAATATATTTTAATATATACTTTACATCTATAATGCCTTAAAAAGCACAATGTTGGGTTTTACTTCCACCTCACAACACTGACCTAACAACTGCGATTTTATTCTGTGCTTAAAGCTTAACAAGCAAATGCCATTTGCACAATTTTATATTGGATTTAGTTATTTAATAAGAGTATTATAAATATTTTGTTTCTCCCGAGAGAGAGAGAGAGAGAGAGAGAGAGAGAGAGATGTTTAAAGAAGCCAGTATTTATATTTAATCTGTTGATAAGGGCATGTCAGTGTGTCAGTCTGATATGATTGCATTTGGGCAAATGTTTCGTCTGCTCAACGGCTTCATGTCAATCACACGTGTCATATGATGTTGAAATATCAGACGTGACAGATCATTATTCCTCAGAGAAACAAAACGGCATCATTCCAAACGATTACTCTTCCTGTTCACACTTATTCTCTTCCAGTTTCGTGAATGTGGAACATCATTCTTTGCTCCTGTGAAGGTAACCGCTAATTACAAAATGAATAGTTTTGAGTTTTAAATGATGATTGGATGAGCCGCGTTCAGAGCTGTTATGAGCAAAGCTGCTGCATTGATTCGCCAATGTAAACAGCCTATAGTTAAGATAGTTAAGCTAATAAATTGTTTTACTTGGCAGAAGATTTGTTTACTCAGATTATTAAAAGTTACATCGTCATTGTCTGTTATCATATTATTGCTTTTATAAAATGGCAACAATGGCAATTTAATTAAAGATGCCAATGTCTGGGGGCCTGGGTAGCTCAGCGAGTATTGACGCTGACTATCACCCCTGGAGTCGCGAATTTGAATCAAGGGCGTGCTGAGTGACTCCAGCCAGGTCTCCTAAGCAACCAAATTGGCCCGGTTGCTAGGGAGGGTAGAGTCACATGGGGTAACCTCCTCGTGGTCGTGATTAGTGGTTCTCGCTCTCAATGGGGCGTGTGGTAAGTTGTGTGTGGATCGTGGAGAGTAGCATGAGCCTCCACATGCTGTGAGTCTCCGCGGTGTCATGCACAACGAGTCATGTGATAAGATGCGCGGATTGACGGTCTCAGAAGCGGAGGCAACTGAGACTTGTCCTCCGCCACCCGGATTGAGGTGAGTAACCACGCCACCACGAGGACCTACCAAGTAGTATGAATTGGGCATTCCAAATTGGGGCGAAAAGGGGATAAAAAACCCGCCAATGTTCAAAAATGTTACCTTAATAATTAAATTGAGTGTGTTATTTTAGAACGTGCAACACATACTACATTGATGTGTAAATACTGTTTAAATAAATATAATTATGTTTGTTATTTTAGTGTTGATCATGAGGCTGAGCAGTTTTCCAGGAGACGAGAGGAGATCAGACAGCGTGCTGATGAACGGTGAGAAACAGTTTTACTGTATTAACTCCTGATGTCAGTGAAGTCAACTCGTATCTCACATTAACAGTTTTAATCACTGCAGGCGTCCCACAGTTGAATAACCTTTAAACATGGCTAAAGTTTTTATCACGTTTTAGATCATTGTCGTCCGCCAGAGAACTGACAGCCTTCCGTGACGTCACCTCAACGAACTAAATTTAAAATGATGCCGTATGTAGTATAAACCAGAGGTAGACCAGTACATATGTTTTACAGATTAACTGGTGCGGATAGTTGCTTTTAGAAGTTTATCGGCAAAAACCTCTAAAGATAGATGCAGATAGGTTTTTTTTATTCCTCATCAATAAACCTCATCTTGTTGTGTGTGTATATATATATATATATATATATATATATATATATATATATATATATACACACCTATACTGTATATACTGTATATATACACCTATACTGCATATACTGTATATACTGTGTATATACACCTACACACACCTATACTGTATATACTGTATATATACACCTATACTGTATATATATATATATACACACACACCTATACTGTATATACTGTATATATATACACCTATACTGTGTGTGTGTGTGTATATATATATATATATATATACACACACACACACCTATACTGTATATACTGTGTATATACACCTATACTGTATATATATTTATATACACACACCTGTATTGTATATACTGTATATATACACCTATACTGTGTGTGTGTTATACATATATATATATATATATATATATATATATATATGACACACACACCTATACTGCATATGCTGTATATACTGTGTATATACACCTATACTGTATATATAATTTATATACACACACCTGTATTGTATGTACTGTATATATACACCTACACACACCTATACTGTATATACTGTATATAATACACCTATACTGTCTATATATATATATATATATACACACACACACCTATATACTGTATATACTGTGTATATACACCTATACTGTATATATATTTATATACACACACCTGTATTGTATATACTGTATATATACACCTATACTGTGTGTGTGTATATATATATATATATATATATATATATATATATATATATATATATATACACACACAACTATACTGCATATACTGTATATACTGTGTATATACACCTATACTGTATATATATTTATATACACACACCTGTATTGTATGTACTGTATATATACACCTACACACACCTATACTGTATATACTGTATATATACACCTATACTGTCTATATATATATATATATATATATATATATATATATATATATATATACACACACACACACAACTATACTGTATATACTGTATATATACACCTATACTGTCTATATATATATATATATATATATATACTATATATATACACACACACACACGCTATACTGTATATACTGTATATATACACCTATACTGTATATATATTTATATACACACACCTGTATTGTATATACTGTATATATACACCTATACTGTGTGTGTGTGTGTATATATATATATATATATATATATATATATATATATATATATATATGTATACACACCTATACTGTATATACTGTATATATACACCTATACTGTGTATGTATATATATATATATACACACACACACACACACACACTACATATACTGTATATATACACCTATACTGTATATGCTGTATATATATATATATATATATATATATATATATATATACACACACCTATACTGTATATACTGTATATATACACCTATACTGTGTATGATATATATATATATATATATATATATATATATATATATATATATACACACACACACACATATAATGTTTATATACACCTATACTGTGTATGTATATATATATATATACACACACACACACACATAATGTTTATATACACCTATACTGTATATACTGTATATATACACCACACCTATACTGTAAATACTGTATATATACACACCTATACTGTATATACAAAACTCTTCATGTGGTGAATGTAGGCTATATAAAGCTTCATTCTATAAATACTTAAATATAGAGCATTGTATTTTGGGCTTGTTTATATTTAAAAGTCCAGCGTTATGTACCAAATCTGAATTTTTCTAGTTATTATTGGGACTTTGGTTGCACACTAAACCGCTTTTGGGATTTTATTCATTTTGGACTCTTGTACAACTCTTGGCAAAAATGATGAAATCACCACACTTGGAGGAAGTTCACCCAGATCTTTTACTTTGTAGCAAATAAACAAATCACAGATACGACTCAAAACCATTTTTGTTTAATAGCTGAACATTCTGGCTTTGTGAAACATCCCTCAAACTAATTAAATTACATTATTTTAATTAATGGTATATTTTTTTCCAGATCAAGTAGAGGAAAAAATGATGGAATCACCTTGTAATTTGCATTTCTAAAATAAATGCCTGCACAAGTCTAAAAATGTAAATGAGTCTGCAGTTAAAAGAGAGTGCTTACAGATCTTAACGAGCTGTTGGTCTTGGCTGAATTGGAAAGAAACATGGCCCCAACAAGAGAGTTTCCAATTGAAACAATGGAAAGGATTATAAAAATCCTTGAAGAAGGAAATCCAACACGGAGTGTAGCAAAAGAAGTTGGTTATTCCCAGTCAGCTTTATCTAAAATTTGGTTCTAGTATAAACAAAATGGGAAGGTTATGAAAGGAAAGCATGTGGGTAGACCAAGGAAGACGTCAAAGCGTCAGGATAGAAAACTCAAAGCAATATGCCTTGAAAATAGAAAATGCACAACAAAACAAATGAGTCAATGTTTGTGACAGAACTGTAAGAAATCGTCTGAATGAAATGGGATTTACATATAGAAATGCCAAACGAAAACCAGCACTAACACCTAAACAGAAGAAAACAAGGCTCCAGTGGGCTAAAGAGAAGCAATCATGGAGTGTGGATGATTGGATGAAAGTGATATTCAGTGATGAATCTGCATTGGTCAAGGCGATGATGCTGGAACTTTTGTCTGGTGCCGTTCTAATGAAACATATAAAGATGACTGCCTGAAGAAAACAATCAAATTTCCCCAGTCATTTATGATATGAGGTTGCATGTCAGGTAAAGGACCAGGGGAGATGGCAATCATTACCTCAACGCACAGGTGTACATTGAAATTTTGGATGCTTTTCTCATTCCATCGATAGAAAATAGGTTTGGGGATGATGAAGTCATTTTTCAGGATGATTATGCATCTTGCCACAGAGCAAAGAGTGTTAAAGCTTTTCTTCAGGAAAGGCATATCAACTCAATGACATGGCCAGCAAACAGTCCGGATCTCAATCCCATTTAAAATTCATGGTGGAAATTGAAAAGAATTGGTCCATGACACGGCTCCATCCTGCAAAGCTGATCTGTCAACCGCTATTGGAGAAAGTTGGAACCAGCGTGATGGAGAATCTTGCTTTTCATTAGTGAAGTCCATGCCTCAAAGAATTCAGGCCATCATAAAAGCCAGAGGAGGAGCAACAAAGTGATTTTTTTTTTGGCGATGATTCCATCATTTTTTCCTCTACTTGATCTGGAAAAAAATATGCCATTAATTAAAATAATGTAATTTAATTTGTTTGAGGGATGTTTCACGAAGCCAGAATGTTCAGCTATTAAACGAAAATTGTTTTGTGTCATATCTGTGATTTGTTTATTTTTTTAATTTTCTCCCCCTTTTCTCCCAATTTGGAATTCCCACTACTTAGTAGGTCCTCGTGGTGGTGCGTTTACTCACCTCAATCCGGGTGGCGGAGGACAAGTCTCAGTTGCCTCCGCTTCTGAGACCGTCAATCCGCGCATCTTATGACGTGACTCGTTGTGCATGACACCGCGGAGACTCACAGCATGTGGAGGCTCATGCTACTCTCCACGATCCATGCACAACTCACCACACGTCCCATTGAGAGCGAGAACCACTAATCACGACCACGAGGAGGTTACCCCATGTGACTCTACCCTCCCTAGCAACCGGGCCAATTTGGTTGCTTAGGAGACATGGCTGGGGTCACTCAGCACGCCCTGGATTCGAACTCACGACTCCAGATGTGGTAGTCAGCGTCAGTACTCGCTGAGCTACCCAAGCTGGGTGAACATCCTCCATGTGTGTTGATTCCATGATTTTTGCCATGGGTTGTAGCCTCAATGTCTGTGCCCTTACGAAAATCAAGAGTTCATGGCAAATTTGCCACTGATCATTTTCACATGCAAGTGGCAAACTTGCTGCAGATTCTCCATTGTTGCCGAAGGTTTGCTGGAGGTTCACCACAACTGGTGAAGGGCTGCAAACCTCTGGCAAACATTTGTGGCGAATCAAAAGCTCATTTGAATGTGAAAATAGCAAGCGGTAAATTTTCTGCTAGTTTAGATTTTTTGCAAGGGTGCCCTTCATAGTAAGGAAAGACTATGAAATTTTCATCATTCTATAAATCGATTTTTTTTTTTAAACTCTCGGCCGATTAATCGGTTATCTGCCTTTTCCTCCACCTTGGTTATAGTTATCGCCAAAACCACTGTCATTCGACCTCTAGTATAAACACCGTCTACAGAAAAAAAGTTTGGCTTCTTCCATAGTATAAATTAGGCCTAACTCAAAGGCTTATCCAACTTTTCCTTCAAAAAGTAAAAAATGTCATCGTCAGGGCCACACGGAATCTGTGCATGCAGAATTCTGCTGATTCACAAGATTACACACATCCACCTGCCCCTTGGCATGTTTCTTTATCAACAATTTTAGCTAATTTGATCATGCTTTCAGCAGCAGTTTAGACTGTAGTACTCTCAGCTCAGTTTTCAACACATTTTACCATGTTTAAATCCATTCTGCAGATTTCCATGGATTTTTCCCCCAATAAAACCAGTGCAGAAAATGGCAAACATGTCCATCTGGGCCTTGTCATTAACTATGTTTCCATCCAAGGATTTTTTTTTGGGTGGGGGGGGAAGGTTTAGCGCATAAAAATGTTTACCGGTATAGCTGATGGAAATGCAAATTATCAATAAAATTTCACAAGCGTCGAAATAATATTTTTCCGTTTATCTTTAGCGCTTAAATCCTTTGTTGATACATCAAATGTTGTGAAAAACTTGTTTGGAAACAGCATAACGGAGAGGTACACTTGGAGTACACTGTTCAGACTGTAAGCCCGTTATTTACGGTTGTTTAAGTTATCCGAGTGTCTGAAGTGGATGTTGGGTAACGAGAAGACACCAGAAAAAATGTGCTTCTTTTTTTATAGTATTGCAATAACAGACACGAGTTTTCAGAACAGAAAAACAAAAAGAGAAATAACATTCAGCGCCAAGAGGATTTAACAGAATTGCCAAATTAATTAATATACAGATAAAAATAATAAGAGAAACGGGAATATTGAGAGAGTGATTAAGGGTGCAGAGATAGATAAATAAAGTCATAAATAACACAGCTATATGGGGTCATATTATAGGCTACCAAAAGTTATATAAAGACACCGAAATTCGTTCACTTATTTATATATATATGTTATATATATATAATGGAGTTTTTTTATTTTTTTTATTTATCCCTTTTTCTCCCAATTTGGTATGCCCAATTCCCACTACTTAGTAGGTCCTCGTGGTGGCGCGGTTACTCACCTCAATCTGGGTGGCGGAGGACAAGTCTCAGTTGCCTCCACTTCTGAGACCGTCAATCCGCGCATCTTATCACGTGACTCGTTGTGCGTGACACCGGAGACTCACAGCATGTGGAGGCTCATGCTACTCTCCACGATCCACACACAACTCACCACACGCCCCATTGAGAGCGAGAACCACTAATCATGACCACGAGGAGGTTACCCCATGTGACTCTACCCTCCCTAGCAACCGGGACAATTTGGTTGCTTAGGAGACCTGACTGGATGCCCTGGATTCGAACTTGTGACTCCAGGGGTGATAGTCAGCATCAATACTCGCTGAGATACCCAATTCCCTAAATTCCAACATCTCTTTGGAAAAACGACTGCAGATAATGCTTGCTGTTGCGTATGAACTAATGCATGTTTGTTTCAAGTATTTCATGCTATCTAGTCTTTTCACATGTAAAAGAGAAAGAAGTGAGCGTGATTTCTTTTGGTTGGATAAATTAGAAAAGTACACAAGCACGCAATTGTGTGATTTAAGCAAAGTGAAGAGTAGTGTGGAAGTTTTTAAGTGTTGTTCGGACACCGCAGCCCCGCGTTTCACAACATATTTTCTGCAGGGGCAAATAAAATTACATAATGTGAACGGACTGTCCATATTTTTAATTCAGGAGTTTAATATAGGATTAGCAATTTTTTTTTTTTTTAAGCATCTTCACTTTGTCGATAACAGAACAGCGCAAAAAGTGGATGGAAACTTAAAGTCATCAAACACAATATGAGATATGTACTTGAAGGCTGATCAAGGCCTTGATCGGATCTTTATTTATGTGATAAATGTTCTAACAAAGTAGTCAAAAGTGCCTCTAACTGAAGAACCCCTCGAATACTGAAGTGTTACTGTGTTTAGTGTGTGTATAGCTATTTAAAGCACAATTATAAGCTCTGTGTGGAGATAAAAGCAGTAACAGATGGTTAACAGCTCTCAGTGTCTTCACTAACTCTGATGGTTCACAGATCAGCTGCTCGTAAATGCTCGACTGAGTTACATGTCTCTTTTGTGCTGATATGAAGGGGTTTGTATGGAGGCCCACAGCTCGCCTCATCGTCTTTATGGAGTGTAGAGAGCATGAATGATGTACAGGGAGCGAGCAGTGTCGTTCACCACCGTTCATATGTCACACACCCGTAAAACTCTGCTGCCTGAGTTTACAACGCCCGCTGGGAGTGTGTGAAGGCATGAGGGTTTAAACAAAGACTGTCAATCATGTGCTGCTTTTTAGGATGTGGTGTGTTTTCGGTTAAATCGCTTTTTGGTCCTGCCGGGTGAACGACCCCTCATGGTGTTCAACGATTCATTTTCATGTTCACAGAAGTTCAGTATTTCATTTAAAAAAGAAATATTATGTTTTGTTTTAAAGCCATGCTAATGTGCTGTTCACTGTCACGTATTTCTGGTTGTTTTCTCTTGCAGGAGGGCTGAGAGGAAGGCGAAACATGATGAGATCCGCAAGAAGTATGGTGAGTGTTGTGAAACCGTAGTATACACTACAGAAGTATGCACTACCAGTCAAAAGTTTCGACACCCTTGTCATTCTTAATGATGAGTAAAGACATCAAAACTATGAAAAAACACAAATGGAAGAATGAGAATTATGAAGGCCGAGAGCCCGGGGCTAGTTGTCACAAGGGCTTATATCTCAGTAACGGTAAGATTTGGAGTCAAAAGTCCAATTACACAAGTGTGTGTTGTCTCTAGCAGAGGTTTTGTATGTTGGTTACGAGTGGCCAGTTCTAAACCCGCTTACATTAGTGTCATTTTTGTGCATTTTACCCTCCACACTATCATCATATTTGTGTTCTAGCTCTTGGGTAAACAAGTGAATATAATCAAACCACACTGGCATACATTAAAACAACGTTCAGCTATATTATAAATGTTTAAATGTGTTCTTAGGACAAAGGTATTTTTAATCAAAGTCAGCTCAGGGCATGTTGTCACTTGTGTTTTAAATCTCAGAAATCTATGCAAGTGATCATTTAAAATATTTGTTGGTCAGAATGATGTTTTGATATTTTTGCAGGTTAACTTTTCCATTTTTGTTGTTTCATGAATCATTTTGTGCCTTATAATGGTTTTAATTTTTAGATTTAGGTGAAAAGCCTGTACTAGTCTGTTTAATGTCCACACGTAACCTACGTCACTGTTTTAATAGCAGGTTCCATTGTGACAACTTACCCCATATCGTGTGACATGCAAGCCACAGTAGCTCATTATGTGTAGTGCAGTGAAGTATAGTGACAAAAAAGAAAGTTAGATGAATGAAAGGACTGTTCAACCACATTGATGATGCTTTTTAATAGGGCTGGATATTTATACAAATTTTCCGATTTGATTCCGATTCACAAGCGTTTGATTCCGATCTCAATTCGTTATCGATTCATATGGGTGCATTCCTGTAACAGTGTCCACTTTGATTACATATGTAAGTAATTCTCTCTTAGCTAATGCACCTAATTATAAAGGAACCTTCTAGGTACAATTCGAAAATATTAATTTGACTAATTATATTTTATCATTAGTTTGATTGCATTTTAGCTTTAGACAAATGTTCAAATTCAGTCTATCCCATCAGTTATCATCTTGAAATTGCATGTATATTTTTATTGTTTACTTGCATAATTTTGTACTATTTACAAGTATTTATATTGCTATGCAGAACATGTATTTAATCGGTACTGTCTCTTTAAGACTAGCGCATATAACGAAAGAAGACGTGCACGGTTTCTGTAACTAAGAACTTTTTTTGTGTGTGCTTTTAATCAACAACAGACTGTAAAGAACAGAAAGGATATTAAAAGTCTTTGGACACACAGAACGAGTTAAACCAAACTTTTACTCTCTCTATTATCCCTCTAATAACTTCCTCTCCACTAAACTACTCAATCACTGCTGAGTGAAATCTGAACATTTACTAGCGGTGGAGAATCACAGACATTTTTAGTCACATAGCACAAGATTCGGTCGCATATGCGAGTGATTTACTTGCATTATTCACCTTATGCGTCAGCGTATCTATATGGAAATCTGTGGTGTTGATGTCAAAGTGTAATTAGTTAGCGAAGTGGATTTACAGGTAATAGAGTTGTCATAAGTTATCATGAGTATTTTAAAGTGTTCAGGTGATGTCATAACAACTGGAAACAGAGCGGGGGGATTTTAAAACAAGAGTACTTCATTCATAAATACACAAGATCTTATCTTCACGCTGTGGGTGTACCGATATGCCTCTGTGCTCATGAAAGTCCAAGAGACATCACAAAGTCATTAAAAATATCTCTGTATGGGGGGCCTGGGTAGCTCAGTGAGTATTGATGCTGACTGTCACCCTTGGAGTTGCGAGTTTGAATCCATGGCGTGCTGAGTGACTCCAGCCAGGTCTCCTAAGCAACCAAATTGGCCCGGTTGCTAGGGAGGGTAGAGTCACATGGGGTAACCTCCTCGTGGTCATGATTAGTGGTTCTCGCTCTCAGTGGGGCGTGTGGTAAGTTGTGCGTGGATCGCGGAGAGTAGCATGAGCCTCCACACGCTGTGAGTCTCCGTGGTGTCATGCACAACGAGTCACGTGATAAGATGCGCGGATTGACGGTCTCAGACGCGGAGGCAACTGAGACTTGTCCTCCGCCACCCGGATTGAGGTGAGTAACCGTGCCACCACGAGGACCTACTAAGTAGTGGGAATTGGGCATTCCAAATTGGGAGAAAAGGGGATAAATAAAAAAATATATATATGTATATCTCTGCATGACACCTGTTACCATCTTCACATGTCATTCACACACATACACACGCACACACATATACAGTTGTGTTCAAATAAATAGCAGTGCGTTAACAAAAGTGAATAAAGTGCAAATATTTTTTAATAGCTTTTATTTCCATGTTTCAAATGTAGTGGAAACATTACACAACATATCCAAATCAAAGCATTAACAAATTTGATCAAGTCTGCGTTATAATTTACAGGAAGCAAAGAAAAGGAATATTAATCTGTTCAAAAAAATAGGACTGTCAACATTTTTCTCTACAAACTCGATATTTAGTTGCATAACCATTGTTTTCGATAACTGCTGCGCATCAGCGTTGCATCGAGTCAACCAACTTCTGGCACATAGAAACAGGTATTTCAGCCCAGGTTGAATGAACCACATTCCACAGTTCCTGTGAATTTTGGGGTTTTGCGTCAGAAACTGCATTTTTAATGTCACCCCACAAGTTTTCATTGGGGTTGAGGTCAGGGGATTGAGCTGGCCACTCCATTTCCTCAATCCTTTTTGTCTGGAACCAAGATGTTGCTCGCTTACTCGTGTGTTTGAGGTCGTTGTCTTGTTGAAACAACGCATTTCAGGGGCATTTCCTCTTTGGCATAGAGCAACATAATCTCTTCAAGTATTTTGATGTGTTCAAACTGATCCCTGGTGTACGATAAATAGGCCCAACACCGTAGTATGAAAAACATCCCCATACCATGATTTTTGCACCACCATGCTTCACTGTCTTCACAGAGTACTGTGGCTTGAATTCAGTACCCGGGGGTCACCTGACGTACTGTTGATGACCACTAGACCCGAAAAGAACAGTTTTACCCTCATCAGTCCACAGAATGTTACGCCATTTCTCTTTGGGCCAATCGGCAAATTTGATCCGATTCTGCACATGCCGTTTTTTCAACAATGCTGCTTTACGTGGGCTTCTTGCTGATAGCTTAGCTTCGATCAAACGTCTTCTGACTGTAACAGTACTTACAGGTAAT
>NC_059359.1:1315000-1322500 GCF_019703515.2 Myxocyprinus asiaticus
CATATATTCTACTGTACAGGTCTGTGTTCTATCCTATTCTGTCTAGTTCTGGGTTGCATTAGTGTCAGTGGCTATTTGTCATTCTTCTCAGTATTTCACTGTGAACCGGTTGCACACTTGTGAGTGAAGAAGTGTAGAGAAGATCAAAGTGTGTGTTTGTGTGTGTGTGTGTGTGTGTGTGTTCTGAGAGAGGTTTATCCCTCTATCTGATAACAAGACGCTCTCTCACTCGCTCTGACCGCGTGTGCCAGTGATGTGAGGGAGACATGCAGGATATCTGCAGAACAGCTCACTGATGAAGAGCAGGTACATCTCAGTCTCACCTCATATAATGAAGCTGTGCTTCCTTTTGAAAAATCAGGCTTGGATTTAATGAAGAAGTTTGGAGAATAATTATGTGATCAAGCTTATAATCATATATATATATATATTTATGCGCCCAAGTTAAACTCACTGTGTGGTGTTCCTGTCATTGTGTGACCCTGTACTGATGCTGCTCTACATAATGAGTGATGCTTTTCTGTTCTGCGTGTTTGTGTGTCCCGTGTTGAAGCGTGCAGGGTCCTTCAACACACCAGCCGTGTGTGTGTGTGTGTGTGTGTTTGTATGGACAGCGAGACAGTATGATGGATGTTGTGCTCCTCTGTGTTTCTCTGCTCTGAGCAGTCTCCGCATTAGGAGACGTGTCAAAGAGCACTGCTGCTCTCTCACATGCGCATCTGCCCTCGAAAGTACATTCTGTGTGAGATTCTGCTCATGTATCACTCTCTTAATGCCATTACACGTCAACAGGGTCCACAATTAACACGCAACCAGCACCAAAGGACAGTAAATATTAGCTTTGACAAGTAAATACAACTGGTCCGGTAACTGCAACATAATGCATGTTAAAATTTAATTGTAACTTTCATAATGACTCAAATTATAGAGTTCTGCTTAAGAACCCTCTGTTGAGACTTCTAAAACATCCTCTAACAACTTCAGTATTAGTCATCAGAAGTTTATCAATGATTCATTTTTGTTTGTTTGTTTGTTTGTTTTTCTCCAAAACTTCATGTGGAGTTTTTTTTCTTCATAAAAGCTCCATGTGAAGTAAATACGACAGCAATATATTACTATTGTCTAAAAATAATCTAATTATTTATTTATTTTTATTAATGAATGTCTGACTGCTCATTATGCATCATGTTACAAGACTGCTTGCCAAATAAATGCACATGAAACATTGATTTGAGTTGAAATAATTTTATTAGCTTGTAAAGATCGCACAGTGATCCGAGAAGCAGGAAAGATGACTCGCAATACCCGGATGAGCGGTTGTTACTCAGAAATATCAGACCTCTAGATGGCGCCATTGACCAATCAGAATCGAGCATTTCAGAGAGCCGTGTAATAAACATTTTGAATCTACATGGCAACAGTAGCTGTTTAGGTGAAGTGATGTTTTTCTTACTAAAAAAGATCTTTTATGCCATTTAAGAGCAAATGTGTATTTTTCGAGATACTATATATATAACAAAAACTCCAGCTGTGTTTTGATGTTGTGATGTCAGGTGCAGTTTGACTGAGAGACTGATATGGTGCTGCGAGTCACACAAACAGCTGCACTGATTCACACTAGTATACAAGTCTTATATTTTAATGCAAATTATGCAAAATCCAGTTTCATGGCTGCTCATAAATAATCATGGGCGCTAAATTCACCCGCCATTGGCAGATGTGGCAAACAGTAGATTTTGTTCACTGAACGTCACATGTCTATTAGAGGTGATGATCCTGCAGTATGAACCTGCGGTAGTTCTGCCACTCTCAGCGAGTGCACATGTCTGAATCGACCCGAGGTTACAGAAGAGCAGCGGTCATATGTTTAAAACACATCACGTCCTCTAACGAGCCGCTGCACTGACAAACCAACGGGGAGGTGAAAGTTGAGTGGCTCTTCCTCCACTGTTTGACCTTGTGCAAACGGTCTTCATAGACACAGAGGACATTGTGTGAATAGAATAAAATACATTTCACCTTTCTTTTCTTCTTTCTAGGTCTCATTCCGGACTCTGACCATCCGTACAGCAAGTTTGAGAACGAGTAATACGGAGGGACCTCCAGCGTCTGACAGGAAAACGCTTCAGCAGATGCTTTGCTCTTTTGAGACTCGTTTCTGGTCAGATTACTTTAGGTTAGATGAAGCTGGATGGTAGCTAAAGCTGAGGTTAGCCCGTTCATTGGTTAGTTATCTCTCTTTCTCCACACTGATTTGATGGCTGAAATTGTTTGTTAGTCAAACCATAACAACATCAGATTTTAATGCTTTAGATGAAAATGGCAGAAAATTGCTTTAAGACTGATTTTTTGTTTGTTTGTTTTTTTTCAGAGCAAATGCACCTTACATAGTTCACCCAATTCACCCTCATGTCATTCCAAACTTACAGTAGCTCTTTTACATACAACAACAGTTAATAGTGACTCCAAAAAGACCATTAAAGCATCATAAAAGCAGTCCATACAACTCGTGCACTATATTGCAAGTTTTAAAAGTCAAATAATAGTTTTCTTTGAGTAACTGACCCAAATTTTAATTATTATTCACTGAAAATCTTCCCCTTCATCAGATCTCTCAAAACCATTTTCTATTTTGTTTGGTGAGTAATATTTGTAATGACAATTATTTTCAGTGAATAATTATTTACATTTTTGTCTATTCTTGATAGCAAAGCTATTGTGTCTTCAGAAGACTTGTAATATAGCGCACGAGTCATATGGACTACTTTTATTATACTTTTTTGGTGCTTTTTTTTTGTCTTTGACAGACGTGGTAGCTATGAATGATATTGACTATGAAGAGCTGTGTGAATATTATTCAAAACTCCTTCCAAATGGGTTTGGAACAACATGAGGGTGTGTAAATAATGACAGAATTTTCATTTTTGAGTGAACTATTCTTTTAAACACGCTCTACCACTTTTTTTGTGATTGTAAAGTCAGGTCATTGGAACAGTTTTAATTCACTTTTTCTTCTGTTAAATGATTTAGATGTTTGTATTTATAATGTGCGTTCTTATTAAAACAGATTTACTAAATAAAACAAGCTTCTATAGTTTTAAACAGACCTTTTTGTGTGTTTGGTCTGAACATGATAATGACGATAAACTGTTGATAACTGATGATTAGTTTGTAGCGCAGAAGAATAGTGAAATTCACATCAAACGCTGTTCCTTTTCTCCGCCTGGAGGAAGAAGATCTGCTCATTGCCTTTCCATACTAAATCATGACCTACTCATTGTGGAATACAAACATAAGCTACAAGTTCATCCTTCTCTTTGAAAAGCAAATTTTTTGTTTTGTTAATTAACCCTTTAAGCTCGGTTGGGTCAGCACGCAAAAAAAATCATCAAAATATTAATAACTACAGTCATGACCAACACAAAATAGGTATCGTTTGAAAGATTAGAAGCTCTGCTTTACAGTGCATGTAGACATTATGACCAAAACTGAACAAGTGCTTTGAAATTTGCAGATAAATCAAAAGTGTTCTGTTTTGATAATTTATTATTAATTTAGCACTGCGCATATTATTGCAATCAGTAAAAACATCAAACTGATCAAATAGCCATGTGTCATATGTTGTTGGAAAGCTCTCAAAGAGTAGAATACAACCAGCCCATTTGTTTTAATCACAGACAAAAATGTAGCAAGTAATAGCTAAGTATATGTCTTTGACAATTATGTTGGTGTTGCTTATATGCAGCGTTTTCACTTATAACTTCATGATAGTATTAAGGGACCATAAAATATCACATATCATTACTTAGAGGAGGTGATTATCTTGCAAACGAGCCCACACACAAGGTAATCAGATGTATAGATCATTAGATAATCCACATGAAGCACAATGTTACATATGACCACCAGGAGATGGCGCCAAATACATGACACACACTCAATGATGACTCAAATGACACAGAATGAAACTCATTCTGTGAAATCTCATTACTAAAATCATGTCTGCATGCTATGCAAACCTTTAGTCATTGTTGTGTTTGCATGTGTAATTAGTTCTTATGTACAATTATTATGTTTTATTTGTTTGGAGAGGCTTTTGGACACTAGGATGAATTATTTTTGTAATGCTATAACTTTTGATTGCTTTGTCGTATCAACACAAAATTTTACTCAGATACAGTTGACGATTGGGAATTGTTTGGAGCCACCTTATTTACACCCAGAGATATATAATGTCAAATCAGAAAAATTTTCAGCAGTTTCTTAGGCTGAGAGTCTCAGAATGTATCATAATCTATATCATTAAACATTTGTTACAATGATACCAAACATGTTTTTTTTTTTGTTTTTTTTTTTTGTTTTTTTTTTATTTATTTATAAGCCTTTAATTTTGGGCATGCCACTGAAACAGGAAATCTTTAAAAACACCTTCAGAGCTTAAAGGGTTAAATTCTGAGCCGATATTTCTGTTGTTCTCCATGCAATTTAATGTCTTATTTCATGCCACCTTTTCTAGAGTTCTGACATTTACAAAAGTCCCATGCAAACACATCACTTATGCGACACATTCTCTGCTGTAATTAGACCTTTTATGCAGTGAAAATTGTGTCCCGCTACATTCATTAGTTTGCAAAGGCTCAAAATCCATCAGGGACATGCAAATGTTTGGGTGGGAATTTGCTGTGTAGATACAATCACTCTCATCAGATGCTTTAAAGATGCAGAAATGCTAAATGCAACAATACAAGCACACAGATGAGGTGCGGCAGTTACAGGACAGATTTAAAGTGAAATCAAAATTGACTGTGTTTACTTAATGCATGATCTTATTATGCATGATTCATAAGTGCATTTTATTCCATATATAAAAAAGTGTATGTTTTTTCTTTAAAATGTAATAACTTGCATATGACTTTCCTTGTTGGCTGACATCACAAAGCCCTTTTATTCACTTTCACCAATCACATTCTCCACTGTCAAAAAGTCCTTTCCTTTTCCAGTTAATTGTGTTGTTTCACTTGGAAATAAGTCACTTTTCGGAAGTAAAATGGGTGTGAACGCTGTTTCATCTTGACTTAAAAGAGGACTTACTACAAATCCATTAACATAATATAATGATTTCCCTGTTAAACAAATGGTGTCCTGTCTAAAAGGTTTGTAATGAGTTTATGAGAATCTTACTGAATTGTAGAAATCGCATCTGATGGAAGAGCAGCAAAACTGTGATTGTGATTGCTTTGACAGTGAATTTGATTAAGGGATGTTTACATCAGACACAACTGTCCTGTACAATCACATCTAATCATACCACATTCTCATTGCATCAGGCCCTGCACTGTTTACCAACCTCTTTTACTATTAGAACAAGCAATGAAACATGGCTGAATCTCACAAATCATGTCAAGAACATGTCAGGGTCATGTTGCACCCCATCATTAAAGACAGAAATAAATGACATGCATATTTGCATTAAGAAAATTAAGCCTATTTTTAGGACTACTATGATTTTTGGCATTTTTATATATATGTACACTCACAGGCCACTTTATTAGGTACACCTGTACATCTACTTATTCATGCTATTATCTAATCAGCCAATCGTGTAGCAGCAGTGCAGTGCATAAAATCATGCAGATACGGGTCAGGAGCTTCAGTTAATGTTCACATCAACCATCAGAATGGGGAAAAAATGAGATCTCAGTGATTTGTAGTGTGGCATGATTGTTGGAGCATGGCATGATTGTTGGTGCCAGATGGGCTGGTTTGAGTATTTCTGTAACACTTTGTGATTTTCCGAAGTTTGAGTCCACTTGTGAAAATGTTTCTATTGCCTCGTGCTGCCCCCCCCCCCCCCGCAAGATGCCGCCCTGGGCAATGGCACATGTCGCCCATGCCTAAATCCACTACTGTGAGCATCACAATCTGATCAACTTTTTAGCCCTTTTCGGTGAATCGCACCTGCAAAATCCTAAAACTTTATTTCCTTAAACAATATTTATATTTTGAATAGACTCACGATGTGTGTTTATGTTTTCTCTTTTAATGGGTTAATGTAATTTTGAGTGTGATTATGGTTTAAGGAGGGTGTACCTGTATGCTGGGTTGGAAATCTCAAGGATTAATAGTGGTGTTTTCCTTATTACATCACGTGTTGTTCTGAAAGCAAAAAGAAACAAATGAAACACAGAATGTAGCCTGTCATCTGCGCAGCTTGACCGAAGCGAAGCGTGTGCGTTTACTCGCACGATTAACCGAACGTGAAGCGCTGCCGGCTTGTGATGCTCGAATGGCTTGCATGCGCAGCACGAGTCTGTTGGGTACACTGCAGTCTTGTCACATTTTAACTATTTGTTTAGCCTCCTATTCAGCTCATGAAAACATGGATTACATGAAGATGTAGATTGGAATGCAGGTGCGGAATTTCATATGAATAAAATAGTCAACTCCTCTCTCGCCGATGCTGGCATGCATGCCATAGGTTGCTGACCCCTGCTCTAGAGTGTAAAGAGAATGATGCAGAAAACAAAAAGTTACTCCAGTGAGCGGCAGGTCTGTGGATGAGTGTGTTGTTGATGAGAGAGATCAACGGAGAATGGCCTATGGTAACTCATAACCGCTCTGTACAACTATAGTGAGCAGAATAGCATCTCAGAATGCACAACATGTCAACCTTGAGGTGGATGAGCTACAACAGTAAAAGACCATGTTGGGTTCCACTTCTGTCAGCCAAAAACAGAAAGCTGAGGCTGCAGTGGGCCTACCATCTGTGTACCTCAGCAAAAATCCAGGCGATGGTTTTCCAATCGTCTACTGTCCAGTTTTGGTGAGCCTGTGCTGACAGTAGCTGACAGTAGTTGTACCCGGAGGGGTCTTCTGCTGCTGTAGCCCATCCGCCTCAATGTTCAATGTGTTGTATGATCAGAAATTATTTTCTGCATAGAACTGTTGTAACGTGTTTATTTGGGTTACTGTCACCTTCCTGTCAGCTTGGACCAGTCTGGACCAGTCTCCTTTGACCTCTGTCATTAACAAGCCATTTTCGCCCACAGAACTGTTGCTCACTGGATGTTTTTTGTTTTTGGCACCATTCAGAGTAAATTCTAGAGACTGTTGTGCATGAAAATCCCAGAAATACTCAAACAAGCCCATCTGGCACCAAATCACTGAGATCACATTTTTTCCCCATCCTGACCCATATCGATCTATGATTTTGTACATTACACTGCTGCCACACAACTGGCTGATTAGATAATTGCATGAATATGTAGATTATACAGGTGTTCCTAATAAAGTGGCGGGTGGGTGTATATAATAATAATATTAATAATAATAATAATACGTTTATTTTCTTCAAACTCAAGGTCACTTTACAGGATGAGAGTAAACACAAAGAATCAAAAAAATCAACAAATTTAAGAGTCAGAGAAGCATAGGTCAAAGAGATATGTTTTGAGATTGATTTTGAAATCATGTATGGAGGTGAGATCACGGAGCGACTGA
>NC_059359.1:1330000-1355000 GCF_019703515.2 Myxocyprinus asiaticus
ATAGTCCTCCATCCACACCTTGATTGAGCTGGCTGTGTGGCATGGAGCATTGTCCTGCTGGAAAAACCAATCCTCAGAGTTGGGGAACATTGTCAGAGCAGAAGGAAGCAAGTTTTCTTCCAGGATAACCTTGTACATGGCTTGATTCATGCGTCCTTCACAAAGACGAATCTGCCCGATTCCAGCCTTGCTGAAGCACCCCCAGATCATCACCGATCCTCCACCAAATTTCACAGTGGGTGCGAGACCTCTCAAGGTCTCCGTCTAACCATTAGATGACCAGGTGGATGATTGGTGATGATCTGGGGGTGCTTCAGCAAGGCTGGAATTGGGCAGATTCATCATTTGGCCATAAGTCATCAAACAAAGCCAAGATGCTTGAATTTTTGCACCAGGAGTGGCATAAAGTCACCCAACAGCAATGTGAAAGACTGGTAGAGAGCATGCCAAGACGCATGAAATCTGTGATTTTGAAAATCAGGATTATTCCACCAAATATTGATTTCTGAACTCTAAGTTAAAACATTAGTATTGTGTTGTTTATAAATGAATATGAACTTGTTTTCTTTGCATTATTCGAGGTCTGAAAACACGGCATCTTTTTTCGTTATTTTGACCAGTTGTCATTTTCTGCAAATAAGTGCTCTAAATGACAATATTTTTATTTTGAATTTGGGAGAAATGTTGTCAGAACTTTATAGAATAAAACACAAATGTTCATTTTACTCAAACACATACCTATAAATAGTAAATCCAGAGAAACTGATAATTTTGCAGTGGTCGCTTAATTTTTTCCAGAGCTGTGTATATCGGTGCCGATAGTTGCTTTTTTGGAACTGTCAGTTATCGATAGTTGCAGATAGTTTTTTAATAATTTCCTCATTTCAAAATAAGAGTCCCCCGGTGTGTTTCAGGCTTTTTTATACTTAAAAGTCCCACTTTATGCACTAAATCATAATTTTTTGTCATTATTATTGGGATTTTAGTTGAACAAAAAACTGCATCTGGGATTTTATTCATTTTGGACTTTGTCTTTGCCCACCATAGTAAAGAAAGAATATGATTTTTTTTTTTTACATAGTTTTTAAAATCAATTTAAACAATCAGCCAATTAATTGGTTATCGGCCTTTTCCACCACTTTAGTTATTGTATCGGCAAAATCCACTATCGTTTGACCTCTAATATATAGGCACGAAACCCTTCATCTGATGAATATATAGGCTATAATAAGCTTAATTTGTTAAATACTTAAATATAGAGCATTGTAACTGAGCCAAGTCTCTGCCTTTTCAAAGTAAGATTCCCTTATGAATTTCGGGTTTATATTTAGAAGTCCCATGTTATGAATCAAATCTTAATATTTTCTGGTTATTGGGATTTTTGTTAAACAATAATCTGTAACTGATTTTATTTATTTTGGACTCTTGTAGCCTCTATGTCTGTGACCATCATGGTAAGGATAGACTAAGACATTTTAAGTCGATTAAAAAAAACTATCGGCCAATTAATCGGTTATCTGCCTTTTCCAACCTTCGTTATCGGTATCAGCAACATCCCCTATCGGTCGACCTCTAGTTGAGATTGACTTTACTGTAGATTTTTGGTTCCAAGAACCCCTAAAGATGCAGTTTAAGGGGCTGTTTACACGACAACGTTTTCAACTATAAACGGAAAACTTTTTATGCGGTTTGGCTGTTCGTTTACACGACAACGGCGTTTTGGGGCCTGAAAACGCAAACTTTTGAAAACGGGTTTCAAAGTGAAAGTTTTTGAAAATGATGCAATTATCGTCTCTGTGTAAACATACAAAAACGAGAATTTGTGAAAACGATGACGTCATGCGCACGCGTATTACGTGTTCAGTCTATAGGCATGCGCGCGAGTACTTCAAAACAATGTGCAAGACATTCAAAACTACGATGGCGGACTACAGGACTGTGTTTAATTAAACATTTATGAACAAGAACAATAGAAATTGCATAATTCGCATGAGAAAAATATTAATTGCAAAAATAAAATAGTTAAATAACATTATCGGCCCTGTTACATTTACAAGGTGACATCGCCAACTACTGGCCTGGCATGCATAATACAGCGCTTTTAGTCGTTTTCACGGATCCGTGTGTACGGGGATCATTTTGACAACGTTGTCATCTGTACGTGAAACTTTTCAAAAACGCAAAGGAAAACTTTTCCTTTTTAGTACATCGTTGTCGTGTAAATGTACCCTAAATTACCAGTAATAACGTCTTATTTTCCATTCAAATTCTTTTAATATGTTCCTTTCACCCAATCAAAACTAATTTGACCTCTTAAACTTCTTGCTGTGTCACAAAGGAGCCTAAGCATTGGCTTTTCTGAAATGTTATCCATTCTAATAACACTGCCAAAAACACATTTAAAAAATGCAATACAAGAAAAGGAAATCGACAAATGGCATGAACCGATACAGTGTGTACAGCAATCATAAAACTCTTTGCCTTATGTCTAATATCTCTGGTCTCAGAATCCCCAAACATGATATGAAGGTTAGGTTAAAGGATTAGTTCACCCAAAAATGAAAATTCAGTCATTGTTTACTCACCCCTGTGTTGTTATAACCCTATATGATAAAATGTTGTGTTCAGTGATGTCATACAATGGCAGTTTATGGTGACCACCTCTTCAAGCTTCAAAAGAACACAAAAGTATAATTCAGAAGTCTAATAAATTATTCATGAGACTCATGATTGTTATGAAAGCATACAATAAGATTTGGTGAGAAACAGAAATCTAATGTATTATTTAGTGAAAATGTTCACTGACCATTGATCTCCTGTGTGTGTTCATGATAGGACACGAGAGCAACAGTTCACGCAGCCCCCTCACGACATTGGGGCGTTCATCTAAACATTTGTTTTATCTAAAAACAGGTCCGCCACAGCGATAGTGACAACACAACACAACACAGCTGCACACAAAACAGAGAACAGAACTTACCAAACATGTCTGAAGAGTTTGTAGTTGAAGAATTGATGCGTTTCTATGCCCAGCCTTATTTTTTTGAAAGTTTTTGGAAGTGTGCCAGTTCACGGTGGACGGGTTTACACGTGCGATGCTGAAAATAGAAAGCAAGCGATCGATAGAATGTACCGTTGCTCATCACTGCTGGTTAGAACAAAAACTCTGATTACCATAGAAAATATACCTTTTATTATGTGTCGTTTGCCGTCAGGTTAGGACACGGTGTGACTGTGGCTCCCTGTAGCTCTCCTCTATGTTTCTGTTTGATTTTCGAGTACTCCGTAAAAAAATAAAATAAAAAGAATTTTTTTAACGAATTGTTTAAATTGAGTTACAGCACGTCTTAAACAGTATAAGGGAAATTATGACTGGAAACTCAGTTAGCCATATGGCACATTGAATCTGCACCTTCCCCATGTTACATTTGACTCTCACTCAATTTCAAAGGTGACATGCAGGTGTCGCGAGCACAGCGCATCACGAGCACATCATACAGACATGACCGAGCCTGAACCTTTATTTCCGCTGCAAAAGCGGTTAAAGTCTGCTGTCTGGGATTACTTTGGGTATGTTAAAAAACCACGAGGCACCATCAATGTTGATGGTTACCCGGTCTGTAAAGTTTGTTGCATAAAAGGATCGGCTCATGCGGGAAACACTTCCAACCTTAAGCACCTTCTTGGTGAGCACCATCCCACGGAATTTGCGGGGATAAATGTAAGTGATTATCATTTTTGTGATTGTTATACTGTGAAAATGTCATACCTTTTCACCTCTATTAGATACAAATGAGTCAATATTTGACCTACTAATTGTTGACTTAGATTTTTTTATTTTATTTTATTTTTTCTCCCAATTTGGAATGCCCAATTCCCAATGTGCTTCTAAGTCCTCGTGGTGGCGTAGTGATTTGTCTCAGTCTGGGTGGCGGAGGACGAATCCCAGTTGCCTCCGCGTCTGAGATCGTCAACCCGCTCATCTTATCACGTGGCTTGTTGAGCCAGTCGCCACGGGGACATAGCGCGTGTGGAGGCTTCACACCACCCACCGCGGCATCTGCGCTCAACTCCCCACGCGCCCCACCGAGAACGAACCATAGTGAACTAACGAACTCCAGGGGTGGTAGCCGGCGTCTTTACCACTGAGCTACCCAGGCCCCCGTTGACTTAGATCATTGACTTTTTGATTGCAGATGTCTTGGTGATCATGAGCACAGTTTGAGACATTGTTGAGATCTCTAGATGAGACACGTGTGAGACTCAATAAAAGGATGTTTGCTGCTAGTTCAGTTTACTTAATTAAAATGTACTAAGGCAACACAATTCTAGAACATTTTGTCACAACTTGATTTTGTTGCGTTCTATCCATTTAAATTTGTTAAATGGAAGTTTACTTAATCCATTTGAGTTGGAAAACATGAATACTTCTTGTGTTGTTAATGTAGCATTGATGAAACTTGGCAGGGGATTTCCATTTCCCAGCATTCTTTGTATTGGACTCGATAGGGAGAGTAAATCTGAAAATTAAGTGTTATTTTATGTGTTTTTGTAAAGCGGGACATTTGTTAGTGCTTAATGTTTTGTTATGTTGAGATTTAGAAGAGTTTCTGTTATGTTGGAGTTTTGGGGGTTATCAGGTTAGCTAATGATGAGGACAGGTAGATGTCGCACACGGTTTTGCGTGCCCTCGCAGTGGTTTTGCGTGCCCTCGCAGTGTTATTTTATGGATGCAGTATACTGTGTTAAAACCATGGTTTTTGCCAAAAACAGTTGGTTACTTTTTATAGTTACTACAATATTACTATAGTGAAACCATGGTTTACATCAAAAAATATATATTTTTATAATAATACAAAAAGTAAAACAAAAAAACAGCTAGCCTAAAACAATATCACGGTTACTACAATATTACTAAAAATATTTTCCGCCAAAAAACTATGGTTACTACAGTCTACAATATTGGTTGCACTTTATTATAAGGTTACATTTGTTAACATTAGTAAATGCATTAGTTATCATTAACAATGAACAAAATATTTTCTACAGTATTTATTAATCTTTGCTAATGTGTTAATAAAAAAATAATAAAACAAAAGCATTGTTAGTTTGTTAGTTCATAGCGCATTGACTAATGTTAACTAATACAACTTTTGATTTAAAAAAATCATATGTTGAAATTAACTAACCAAGATTAATAAATGCTGTAAAAGTATTATTCACTCGTAGTTCATGTTAACTAATGTTGTTTATTAATGTTAACAAATGTAACCTATTTTAAAATGTTACCACAATTTTACTGTAGTAAAACTGTAGTTAAACTATGGTATTTGCATTAGTAAAACCATGATGCTCACAAAATAGTTTTTTATTACCTTAGTTTTTTCCTGTATTATCACTATGGTTTCACTACAGATATCATGGTTATTGTAGGAAAACCATGGTAAATTTTGTGCGAGGAAACGCAAAACTATTTCAGAAAAAAAAAATCACGTCCTGTCCTTTAAGTGGTTCTGTAGGCCCGCCTCTCATTTAGCATTATTTATTATCTTTTTTTAGCATATTGTTAGTTCGATGTTTTGTAGCGAGATGCTCCAAAGATTTTTTCCTTAAAATTGTGGCTTCTGTATTTGGAAATAAAAAAAGGTTTTGTTTGTTGAAAATCTAGGGATAGTTCACACAAAAATGAAAATGATGTCATCATTTATTCGCCCTCATGTTGTTCCAAACCTGTATAAACTCAAAGCAGATCTGTCACTCAGGGCACCAGATTGATTGAGTTTGTGTGTGTGTGGAGCACAGAACCGCTCTGAAACCACGTGTAATACACTGATCCCATTTACATGTATTTAAGAAAGCACTACACACTACAGACAAAACAGCCGTGCATATAGGCACAGCACAGCGGGCAGCGCGTTGAGACAATTTATTTAATTAAATCGCGCTGGGTCATATCGCAATTTCGATTTTATTTCAGTTAATCGTTCAGCCCTAGTCACTATTCATTTTCATTGCAGGCTTCTTCCCTTAACAACTTATTATGTGTTCCACGCAAGAAATAAGTTCATACACGTTTGGAACATCATGTGCCTGAGTGAATGATGACATCATTTTCAGTTTTGGGTGAACTATCCCTTTAATCTGACAGGGTCTGCTCACTAAGATGCTGAAATTACTTGCATGCTGATTGTGCAAGAATGCCGTACTGGTAACTATATAATTAAGTCATAATTCACTTGATTGTTTTTCCCCCATAAACTGATGGAATTCAAATCTGTAATAGTATGACAGTTTCTGTCTGAATTGTCCTCTGAGAGGAGTGCAATTTAATGGCTCAGCGCACGCAACAATTGTTGCCTCAAAACAATAACATGAATAAATCATTTTGCAAGGGACGTGAAAGAAAAATGCTCAGAGCGCTTCTCATTTAACAGTGATGATTGTTTGCATGACTTTGCTTTAATTAAGTGATCTATCTAGCCTATGTGAATGGTTTATTAAGCAGTCTAATTAAAGAAATCTGTGTATATTATTTGGCATGTTATGATCACAAATCTCCTCCGCTGTCATTTCAGGAGGGAAGATATTCTTTTGTTTTTAAAGGAATGTTCTTGGTTCAAGGGTTAGGGTTATGATCTGAAATGTCCAGTGGGGGGCGCCAAAAGCAAGTGAAATGGTGTCATAATCAGAAAAGGTTTTTAAGGTGAATATTAGATTGAGGTTTTAATGAGTAAAATGTTTCTCCCCACCCGAAAAATGTAACCTAAGCCTAACTGATAGTGTCCTAAAATATAAATGAGAGGTAAACAAAACAGACATCCTTACCCTAAACCAACACCTAAACCTAACCGATAGTGTCCTAAAAGATAAATGAGAGGTAAACAAAACAGACATCATTACCTTAAACCTAACCGATAGTGTCCTAAAAGATAAATGAGCGGTAAACAAAACAGACATCATTACCTTAAACCTAACCGATAGTGTCCTAAAAGATAAATGAGAGGTAAACAAAACAGACATCATTACCTTAAACCTAACCGATAGTGTCCTAAAAGATAAATGAGAGGTAAACAAAACAGACATCATTACCCTAAACCAACACCTAAACCTAACCGATAGTGTCCTAAAAGATAAATGAGAGGTAAACAAAACAGACATCATTACCCTAAACCAACACCTAAACCTAACCGATAGTGTCCTAAAAGATAAATGAGAGGTAAACAAAACAGACATCATTACCTTAAACCAACACCTAAACCTAACCGATAGTGTCCTAAAAGATAAATGAGGTAAACAAAACAGACATCATTACCTTAAACCAACACCTAAACCTAACCGATAGTGTCCCAAAAGATAAATGAGAGGTAAACAAAACAGACATCATTACCTTAAACCAACACCTAAACCTAACCGATAGTGTACTAAAAGCAAATGCGACATAAGCACATTTTCTAAAGCAACTACACCATTTAGTGTCGCTTCTATGACTCTTTCGTCTCGCATGTTAGCTAGCGTTTTTATTTTTCAAATGATGCGTTATAGTAAAAGTGTTTCGATATCATAAAATAGCAGTGTGAGTAACAGTTTTTAAAGTCATAATCAGCTGTTGTATTCGTGATTTGTGTGAAAGTGAATTAAACGCACAGTTGTAGCACCTCCTAGTGTTCATTTCATCAGGAAACTGCATAGAAACGTAGAATGCGGCAAGTAAAAGTCAGTTTGCAAAAATATGGTAGGGCTGGGCCAAAAGATTTTTTTCCGATTAATTTTTTATTTTTATTTGGTTGATTTGATATCGATTCTCAAAAGCCATGGTTCGATCTTTTACTCTGTGCGCAACTCTCCACTACGGTGAGTGGAAATCACTCACATTTGCAACCAAATTTCGATATGTGACTAAAAATGTACATATTTGGCAACTGGCTGGTAAATGTTTAGATTTCACTTACCAGTAATTGTATTGTATATTAGTGGAGCATTCAGCAGCGAGATCCTTTTACTGCGTGTTGCGAGTAAAAGTTGTTCCGTGTAATGTGTGTTCAAAGACGAGATCCACGCGACCATTTGTCATTGAATAATGTCTCTTTTTAATACCCTTTCTGTTCTTTACAGTCAGTGGTTGATCAAAAACAACTACAAAAAAAACATTTAATTCTATTCAGGCATACGACAGATGAGGTAAAGCCATTCAAGTCTCTCTCGTTAACATGCGCTCATTTACAGATGCTGTTTACAGAAATGCCAGTTTTCTTAAAGAGACAGTACCGGTTTTTAGCAAACGTTCAATAAATCAATGTAAATACTTGTAAATAGTACCAATTCTGCAACTAAGCAATAAAAATGTAACAAAATATAATATATGCAATATAGTATCATATTTCTTGATTAAATACATTGATTTGTTCATTTTTAAAAAGCTCAAATGCGACCAAAATGGTGAAAAACTAATAAAATTTAATTAGTCAAATTAATATTTTCATATTGTACCTAGTTGAAAGGTCCCCTGTATAATTAACAGCTTTAGCTGGGAGAGAATTTATTTCATGTGTAAGTAAAAGGGACATTATAACTGAAATAAACACATGAATCGATATCAAATCGAGAGCTTATGAATCGGAATTGAATCGGGAAATCTGTTTCGATACCCAGCCCTAAGTTATAGTAACGGTCATTCTATGAGACTAGGTTTGCCACAATAGTGAAACATATAAAACCACTGTGATTCAATATTTACAATTACACGCCAAGTCTAATTTCATCTAAGAGGATACATTTATTCCATACAATTTATTCTGCTTCCACTTTTATCAAGTTGAACGAGTGGTGATGGTGTAGTGGACTAAAGCACATAATTGGTAATCAGAAGGTTGCTTGTTCGATCCCCACAGCCACCACCATTGTGTCCTTGAGCAAGGCACTTAACTCCAGGTTGCTCCGGGGGGATTGTCCCTGTAGTAAGTGCACTGTAAGTCGCTTTGGATAAAAGCATCTGCCAAATGCATAAATGTAAATGAACGTTCATCTTTCACACATGTACTTTCTGTTTAATGACCCATTACTCGAGCTGGTAAAATGTCTCAGCCAATTTATTTGCTGTCTGATTACACTTTTCTTTTTCCCCCCTTTCAAGCTTTCAAGAAAGAAGACGGCGGTTTTGACGAGGTAAGCGAAAATAAATAGTTTGACTTTTATAAACCTTGGGAATGTTTGAAGGCACTGTTATAAATGCTGAAGATGTAGTTTTGTTTTTTGTGTATCGTGAACTGCACCGAGCTCTGACTGTCAATGGCGTTGTGTTGGATGTTTCTATTTGAAGCCGCTGTAGGTCTCTGGGGTTCAAGTGTCAGTTGTGATCGTTTGAGAGATGCTTCATTCTTCCCATCCATTACTCCATTAGCTTTGGAAACAGGCCCTCGGGCAGAGTTGGGTACTATGATGATAAATACAGTCCAATGCCAGAGATTATGTATAGTGTTTATACTGCGGTAGATACTTTTGCGTGGCAGGACAGTGAAGAAACTTACTGTATGGAATAGTGAGAGATTTTCTTAATAATTTTTCTGAAGAAAGAGTAGCATGAATGGTGATGAAAGCCAAAATATTAAATGCCACAGATTAATATTTACGCAGTAATCCATTATTGTGTAGAGGAGGGTAAAAACGACCATTTTTGGATTGGATTATTGTGATATGGACAGCTAATAATTAACATCAGAGAAATGCAGCCTCTTACGGTCGTTTACGTAAACCTGGAGGTACTGACACGATTCGACAATAGAGGACACTGTTGCCCCAAATGTTGCAAATGTACAGTTCTGTCCTTCTAATTGGTCATTTGTGCTCATGCCAGAAAAGATCTCACGACCCAGTGGTTGAGAAGCCCTGATATTGCATTTCTCTTTATTTGCAGGGAAATATTTAAAGAATCTTATAAATGGGGGTCTGGGTAGCTCAGCAAGTAAAGACACTAACTATCACACCTGGAGTTGCAAGTTCGAATCCAGGGCATGCTGAGTGACTCCAGTCAGGTCTCCTAAGCAACCAAATTGGCCCTGTTGCTAGGGAGGGTAGAGTCACATGGGGTAACCTCCTTGTGGTCGCTATAATGTGGTTCTTGCTCTCGGTGGGGCACGTGGTGAGTTGAGATGCCGCGGAGAATAGCGTGAACCCTCCACACGCGCTACATCTCCGCGGTAACACGCTCAACAAGCCACGTGATAAGATGCGCGGATTGACTGTCTCAGACGCGGAGGCAACTGAGATTCGTCCTCCGCCACCCGGATTGAGGCGAGTCACTACGCCACCACGAGGACTTGGAGCGCATTGGGAATTGGGCATTCCAGATTGGGGGGAAAAAAAGAATCCTATAAATGCATTTAAAAAATAATACAGAATCGAATCGTAGAAGACAATGTCCAGGAAAAGGAAGACAAAACGTTATTTTATTTTTTTCCACTCAAGAGGTGTATGCACTCTTTGAATACTCTTTGTAGAACTTTTTGTTTTCTGGCTGGCTGGTGGTTCATCTGGCATGTGGCACTGGATTAAGCTAGCCATGCTATGAGAGCAACTGTTCGGTGGTCGTAATGTGATTTCCTGCTTTCACCATTCTCTTCACCATCGAAGGGTTGTAGTGGATACCCTATATCCCCTCAGGGATTAAAAATGGGTTTACGTCGCACCTGAGGCGTATCGACGACAGGAAGTAGACCCTGGCGAGTGTTCCCGCTCAGGTGGTGATGTCACAGACTCGATTGCACCATTCACAGTGCATCATGGGAGTGTGCGGTTGCTGCAGAGCTCTTTTGATGCACTTTGTTTGCCGCAATGAATGACTGTTGCACACTTTTAATCCCGCCCCAAACTCACACCAATGGTTGAGTCAATGTTACTCTGTTGGGCTGGTCAGGATGCACAAACAAACGAATTGCTTACTTTGTTGTTTCTGCATATTACGAGAAATTATTTTAACATGGAAAAAATGACACGCATAACTTTTAGCTGTAATATTTCCTGAGTGTGTGAGATGTTCATATAACCGTGATCTCTGGTGTTCTGCTGCTGTGGATGGATGCAGCATTCGTCTTTTCACCGGCGGTCACCCGTCACATCTGGTTAGACCTGCATGAGTGTGTGTGCGCTTCTACATCTCCCTTGAGACACACAGGAAGTGCATGCATGCGGGAGGCCTCTGTCTTCAGAATGCGTCACGTTCTCGTCGATACTAGCTCTGTATAAAGTCTCATCTCTTGTAGCCTTCTCTGTTTACATATACATGCGACTGTGCATCAAAAATGCATCGATCGCAAAACAACAACTGTGACTGAACAAGTGTGCGATTCAACAGATCCCAGAGGTTTGCAGATGTCTCGTTCGGCTCATTCATTCTCTCCATCTGCAAAGCTTTTTTCTTTCCTGTCAAGCCAAATTATCAGAGGCATGCTCAGTCAGCTCAACAATGTCTCATTTAACACTGAAGTCAAAATAGATCAAAATATTCACTTTATTCATTTGCCAAGTCGAGCATCACTGTCAGTGTTGCTCGTAGTGGTTTGAGGGTCTTTAATAAGGTCAACCAAGATGATGTAAATCTAGTTTAAACTCTGCTGGACCCGCCGATGGGTGTGAATTGCACTTTGAATGGATTTTTTTTTTAATAACTTTGAGTTCAGTGTCAAATCATGTGTGTTGTTGAGGAGGGGTGTGCTGTTACTTTACCAAGAGATCACACGTACCATTTTCACCTGAAAAATCCCCATAGACTTACATTGAAGGAGGGACTGCATTCAGATCTAGAGAACAGAATATCACAGGGACTTAAAGTTGCAGGACAGCTGCCTAGCAACCACCCAGAACACCTTAACAACTGCATAGCAATGCCTTGTCCAACATGATGGCTGCAAGTTTTTGCACCCATGTTTTCTTTTAGAATATGTACAAATCTAGTTATCATGCGGACTTTTGAAAATCATATTTGAGTGCAGTTTGTTGACATGATGAGGTTTGTGTCATTCCGAAGCGTCCTCCTCATGGGAAAGGCTTCGCTCTGTTGGCTATAAATGATTGCCGCCACGATGGAAACATGTAAGGAATCTGGAAAGGAAAAGGACTGTTTCCTGTTGGTCATGAAGTGTCTGAGACAGCAGGAAATATTTGACCTCCCTGAGACGTCTTGTGTGTGTGGGGAGTGTAATGGGGGATATTTTTCCACTTGCCCCTTTCGGCGCTCTCTCTGCTTTTGGGCCGTTGGGTAACACCGCTGGCAGAAGAAACATTTGGGTGAACATGTTTTTCATATGTGCATGTGATCACGCATGGATCTGTTGTACTGTTACAGCGCTGAGACTTTAACGAGTGCTGATGTTTATGACTTAACAGGAAGTTGATGTGCACATGAATGCTGCGACTGTGACACTGAACATGCTGAATTCTCGTGTGTGTGTGTGTGTGTGTGTGTGTGTGTGTGTGTGTGTGTGTGTGTGTGTGTGTGTGTGTGTCCACATTAATGGGTGAATCTCATGAAACCTGTCAATAACAGTGTTGGGAAAGTAATCGACTACAAATGACTAATTCTCTACAATTGTAATCAGATTACTGAGTGTACAGATTATTTCATTGAAAAGTAATCGCATTATTAATTACTTTAAAGTTACTTTCTAAGGCGCTTTTGAAAGGAAAGTTTTAATAATGCAAAATAATTTTGCATGCTCAAAGACAAAGTGGTATGGAAGCCCATTTCCACCACACAAAAAAATAATTGTTTTTTGGTAAATCAAAATTATGAGATAAAAAGGCGAAATTATGAAAGTAACAAAATCATAATTTTGAGATTACTTTTTATCTAAAAATTGTCTTTTTTTATTTATTTAGAAACTCATAAGGCTCATTATTTTGATCTCATGATTTGGACTTTTTATCTCATAATTATGACTTATCTCATTATGAATTTTTAAATGTCATAATTACGACTTTTTATCTCATAATTTGATTTATCTCATATTAGGGACTTTTTATTTCATAATTATGAATTTTTATCTCATTATGAATTTTTAAATGTCATAATTACGACTATCTCATGATTCTGATTTATCTCAAAATTATGAATTTCTGTTTCAAAATTATGAATTTTTATCTCATAATTTTGACTTTTCTCATAATGAATTTTTAAATGTCATAATTTTGACTTTGTATAATAAGTATGACTTTATCTCATAATTTTGATTTATCTCATAATTATGAATTTTTATCTTATTATGATTTTTTTTATCAATTATGAATTTGTATTTAATAATTATGAATTCTCATTATGGATTTAAAAATGTCATAATTATGGCTTTTTATTTCATAATTATGAATTTTTATCACAATTATGACTTTTGATCTCAAAATTGTGACTATTTCATAATTTGGATTTTTATCTCATGTATTTTTAAATGTCATAATTATGACTTTTTATCTCATAATTTGATTTATCTCATAATAGGGACTTTTTATCTGAAAATTATGAATTTTTATCTCATAATTATGACTTCTCATAATTAATTTGTAAATGTCATAATTTTGACTTTGTGTAATAAGTATGACTATCTCATAATTGTGATTTATCTTATAATTATTGTGTAATAAGTATGACTATCTCATAATTGTGATTTATCTTATAATTATGAATTCTCATTATGAATTTTTAAATGTCATAATTATGACACTATCTCATGATTTTGATTTATCTAATATTAGGGACTTTTTATCTCATAATTATGAATTTTTATCTCATAATTTTACATTTTTATCTCAAAATTGACTTTGTATTTCATAATTATGAAATGTTATCTAATTATGAATTTTTAAATGTCATAATTATCACTTTGTATCTCATAATTTTGATTTATCTCATAATTATGATTTATAATGAATTTTTTTGGAATTTTTAAATCTCATAATTGATTTTTTTGACTTTGTATCTCATCATTTATCTCATTATGAATTTGAAATGTTTTAATTTGACTTATCTCATAATTATGAATTTGTATGTCATATTTTTGACTTAAGCACGATTGTATTTAACTGTGGCAGAAATGGGCTTCCATAATAGTGTGACTCGTTAGGGGGTGCACGCCCTTCAGCTGTCACAGAAATGTTTTAAAAGTATTTAATATTATTTTCCAAATATGTGTAACCTAAATAAAGTACTTAAAAATAATTAACTTAATTGAAAGACTGTAGCGGTAATTTAATTCCTAGAATCGGACATGTAATACATTACAATAGTTTTTGTTCTAAGAAGTAATTTTAATAAAGTGTGTAATCAGATTACACCCAACATTGGTCAAGAATATGTCTGACACATACAGTACTTTAACCCAAAGAAAACAATAAGAAATTATATTATACTTAAAGCAAATTAACCAAGTCTAGAAGTTTTTGCATTGAGACATTTTACGTTTCCTTTTTAAATTCTCATCACTGTATTGAAATAAAAAATCGTGTATTATTTAAATTATGAAGTATTTATCCATCATAGTTGTGTTTGTTGCAGTGCCTGTATGCTATTTAAAAAATAATTATTTATATAATTTAAATAAAATGTAATTGTTGCAGTATTTTTTTTTACTGAAATAGTTCAAATGACCTGCTGTCAGTGTACACGTCACAAAGGTCAAGTGTGATTAGTCACACAGGTTGACCTCTATGTCAGATGTGGAGTAAATTTCCTCATTTTCCACTGCTATCGTTCTGTAAACCAGACCAGCTTAGACCAGCATGAACTTACACTGATACCACTAATCATTTTCCCTGTTAGACTACTTGGTGGGAACACCAGCACACCAACTTCCCATACTGGTGACCAGCATCCAATACACACCGTATGCTGGTGGTGTTTCCAAAGTAAGTTTCTTCCACACCGGCTCATCTTTACATCTTCCCTCCCGCTGCGTTCTCAGACTGCTAATGCGCACCCGCCGCACCGGGACTTGGGTGAATTTTAAATAACTTGCTCCGATCGATTGCTTCACTGGGAATGTTGGCCCTTGAAATGGCGGGAAGCCCCTGAGGGATTTAGTGCTTTCAGTAAGAAAGCGTTTATTGTTTCTCATCGTGTCTGCGTTTTTTTTTTTTAATTGTGTTCTTTAACCCTGTAAAGACTGACGTATGAAATAATTTTTTAACATGAAACTGTTTATAGTATCATTAGACAAACTATAAAAAAGAACTTGTAAAAAAAACAAAACGTTTTGCACGTTTGTTCTATTTTTATTACGTATCATGTATATGAAATATTAGTTCACACTATAAATATATCTTATAAAGTGTATATACCTCAAAAGCCGGATGTATCATATTTGATACATGGATTTCAACTGGCTTTTTCAATAAAATAATATACAAAATTTTAACCAAGCACAAGTTGCTCATTCAGCAAATCCTCAGTAATGATTACATTGTTACTGATATTTTATAATGTCACTTTTACTTTATTAAAATAAGCTGTCATTGATCCCAACATAAGTCACTTTTCGCGCAAACCATTTTAAATAGATCGATATAAACATTGAAACCACTTTTCACAATAACCACTAGATGGTGCCATAAACATGTGAAACGTACATACTATCGGTTGTTTGACTCGTCAGCTTGAACCGAGAGTGAAACAGGAGCCGTCAAACGTTGTGATTCATATTTGAGACACACGGTATTATAGGGTTAAGATAATTTAAAGATAAAATATGCATTTTAAAGGAATAGTTCAATGGAAGAAAAAGTCATACGAGTTTGAAACATCATGATGGCTGAGAATTGTAATTTTTGTCTGAACCTTTAAGAATTATTTGGTTGCTTTATAATCAGGAAGTCAAATTGATATTTCTATCTTGAGTGACTATACAAAGGCATACAAAGCGCTACACTTCATTTAAAACGTATTTTTGTCACACTCGCAGCTCTGAAATTCCCAAATGTATAATCCACTGATGGTGGCACAAAAGAACATTTTTAATTTTCTAGTTATAAATTCCACCCTCCCATCTCTTCCTGTCATTTCACTGTGTGTAAGAACTTCATTATTTATTCTCCACTGAATTAAAGTCTGGCACATTCTCCACTGTAATTTTTTCATTTAATAAATGTCATCTTTCGTCATGTTAAAGACTCCCAAGTTATTTGCGGAATGGTTAGTTATTGAACACTGTACATCATTCATTTTTACTCTTATGTTTGAGAACAATCTTCAGCCTTGATTTTGATGAAACATCTCGTCTTTTTGTATTTATTGATTACTATAATCTGATGTAAGTCATTATAATATTGTAGCTTCATGATTTCAAATAACTCCTAAGTGGGTAAAAATCTGTGGCAACCTTTTAAGTCAACATGAAAGTATGTTTGCAGCCAATTTTACATGTGAAAGCAAATTTATTTCCATGTGCAACAGAATATTTAATGTGAAAAATAATGTAGGACCCCACTAGATTTTATCCATCAGGAACAGATTGGATGAAGGTCTTGGTGAAAGTCATTTCAGAGGCGGAGCAAGATATTACAATTTGATTTCAAGATGTTAAAACATTACGCAGCATTTCCAGGATGCAACATCAGTATCGTGGGTCACTGGAGTATCGCTGTTTAGAAGCATATTCTTCATTTCAGATAATAAGTGACAGATTTAATGGGCCGTCATCTGTTTCCTCTTACTTCATTAGCTCATAATAAAGTGTGAAATGCTGTAAATGTGATGAGATTGTCATATCGTTTTTCACCTCTCATCCATTGTTTGTTTGGGTGTGTTCGTGTTGTGTTTGTGTAGCACTTGGCAAGCATCCATCTAGACACGTGCCAATTATCGTTTGCTGTTGGAAGCGATGCTACTATCCAGCAAAAGACAACATTCTTTTATAAATGCTGCAAAGAGTACTAGGAATAGGTATCTTTACTCGCCTCACAATTTGATTCAATTTTCGATTTTCAAAAATTCAATTTTAGGGAGTCACGAATCCCGATCAGATTCCAAAATTATTCTTGATGCTTCTCAATTTTTCAGAAACAGTGTAGGGATTCTTTGGCGAGTTAAACCGGCTCGCTGACACCATTATGATTTAAGAATCCTCCTAAAAGGGGCCTGGGTAGCTCAGTGGTAAAAGACGCTGGCTACCACCCCTGGAGTTCGCTAGTTTGCTAGTTTAAATCCCAGGGTGTGCTGAGTGACTCCAGCCAGGTCTCCTAGGCAACCAAATTGGCCCGGTTGCTAGGGAGGGTGGAGTCACGTGGGGTAACCTCCTCGTGGTCGTTAAGGTGTGGTTCGTTCTCGGTGGGGCGCATGGTGAGTTGAGCGTGGATGCCGCGGTGGATGGCATTGTCTCCATGGCAACACGCTCCATGAGCACGTGATAAGATGCACGGGTTGACGGTCTCGGACGCAGCTGGGATTTGTTCTCTGCCACCTGGATTGAGGCGAGTCACTGCACGACCACGAGGACTTAAAAGCGCATTGGGAATTGGGCATTCCAAATTGGGTGAAAAAGGGTAACACCCCCCCCCCCCCATAGAATCCTCCTAAAAGCTGTAGTAAATATATCTGTTCTGACCCACCAATGTAAATGGAATAAACGGGTAAATACCGTTGTATCAGAGCTGTCTGTGCGGCTTTCTTTCTGTGTAAATAAAATATTTCAGAGTGACCTTATTTAGTTACATTATTTTTATATGAACAAAATAAAAATAATAAAAATGTGACACTGGCGACATTTTTACAAAATAACATTTGCGTTGTTTATTACACGTATCGCAGCAGTTCCACTGTGTGGCTCTAAAAGTGAGTTTAACGTTCTCCCAAACAGGTTTTTAAGGTTAATGCTCTATCAAGTTTTAACCCCTTAAACAGGGGCGCTATATCGTGAGAAAAATTTACGCTTAAAACTTTAAAGTCAACGTATACATAAGTCAGGCATGTGAGGTATCATTTGAAAGCTTAGAATCTCAAATTTTCAGAGAATACCATTTGGCTTTACTAAATTTATTTTTCAACTCTTGCTTTTGTTGTTGTTGTGTTAATGTCCAATTCGCCTGTGAAATGAGAAACAGCACTTTGCTACACTTTCCCACGAGAGAAAGCCAGTTTTGCATTGATGTTACATAAAATAACAAAATAAGGCCTGAAAACATTCACGTGGCAAATTAGAGCCCCATAGAGGTAATGGGGTAGAAATATTTATATAAAAAGTCCTTCACGTAGCACCTAAATGAACAAGTCATATATCAAATGAAAGCTCCTGTTTTCAGGAATGTGACTATATAGTTAATTTTGTTGCCCAGATACCGCAGTTCGAATGTTTTTCAAAAGAATCACAAAGTGAAATATGAATTCTGTAAGTCATCAATACAAACGTCTGCTTTTACATTAGGAAGTTCTCTAAAAAAAAAAAAAAAGTCATTTTTTACTTGTCTGTGCGCTTGCTTGGCTGAATAATCCAATGTTATATTTTAGATGTCCAGAACAAAATAGTCTATCCAGCAAGAAAAGCATGCAAAACAAATCATCAGAAAAATATGTTTTCGACTATTGATAAAATGTTATATATCATCACAAAGGGGAGGATCTCAGCTTTTTAATGACACCTAGATTGAGCTTCTAGTCCACTCAGAGGCCGAGATATTCAATGAAATAATGAAGGTGGTGCTTGAACTGAAAATTAGACTGAATGTCTATGGACGAGCACATCTGTGAGGGATAAAATGTGTTAGAGCGCCACCTACATTTCAGATCTGTATATTGTGATGGAATGTGAGAGAGAAAAACACATTTTTTCTAGTGCTTTCTGCCATCTAGTGGAATAAAATGAGACTTTTCAAAATGAGGTAGAGTGAACAGAACCTGAATTACATGTTTACAAAGTTACAACAACAACAAAAAATATGTATTTATTTTTAACTTCCTGTGAGATGAAAAGTACAACGACATCATTTTGTGGTGCTTCGATGACTTTAAAAACTTTAAACTGTTGTTAAAAACGTTAACTAAACTAACCTTATAATTTTGCTTCCGTGTAATCGAGAAAGTAGCACCCTTAGAAGACAACTGAAGCACGAGTCCCGCTCAGTGCCTATAGCGCTGTGGCCCTGATTGTTTCTTTAATAAGTTTACTGTAAATCGCTTTGGTGATATAAAAGTGCCTTCTAAATGACTCTTTCCTTACTTGCAATGGAAAGAGTGTGGGTTCAGTCCAGGAAGTGCCACATTTGTCATGTTGACATTTAAATCAGTCTGAAAAGTGCTCGGAGAGCGGTGATTTCAGGGGGAACCGCATGCATACTTTCAGAAAGCAGCTGATGTCATTGTGCTATGCAGTTCTGCAGATGAGTGAGAATTACATCCTTGATGAGTTGTCCACATGTGCTGACGGATATTATGAGTGTGATATTGGAAGCATGTGGTACATTAGGGCTCAGGAGCTTGAATCCAGATATGATGTCATATTTAAGTCGACAGCTAAAATCTCAATGGCCTTTGGCAGGACGACCGCTCAAAGGTTTGGCAGAGGGGTGGGTGGGACTTTAATCATTATCCTGTGATTTCACATATTCCCGTCCTTCCCTTCTCAATTCCTCTAAGCTGCTTAGCTGCTGTATCATGAACTGGAATTATTGCAAGTTTGAAGACTTGGGAAGAAGGGAAGTTAACCCTTTAAGCTCTGATTTAAAAAAAATTAAAAATGTTAAGCTCTCCTGTTACAATGGCATGCCCAAAATTACACAAGCTACATATAAGCTACACGTAATTTACACATAAATTACACAAACTACAAATAAGATACAAATAAGCTACACATAAGTTACACAAGCTACACATAAGCTTTACATAAGTTACACATAAGTTACACATAAGCTTTACATAAGTTTCATATAAGATACACAAGTTACACATAAGCTTTACGTATGCTACACATACGCTTCACGTTAGTTACACACAAGTTACACAAGCTTCACATATGCTACACGTTACACAAGCTTCACATAAGCTTCATATAAGTTACACAAGCTTTACATATGCTATACATAAGAAACACAAGTTACACAAGCTTCACATATGCTACACAAATGTTACACAAGCTTTACATCAGCTTTACATAAGCTTCATATATGCTACACATGAGAAACACATAAGAAGCACATAAGTTACACATAAGCTTTACATAAGCTACACATAAGCTTCACACAAATTACACATAAGCTTCACACAAGTTACACATAAGCTTCACACAAGATATACATACAAATAAGCTTACATAGCTTACACATAAGCTACACAAGTTACACATAAATTAAACTACAAATAAACTACTCAAGCTACACACAAACTACTCATAAGCTACACAAGCTTTACATAAGCTCTACATAAGCTTCACATATGCTACACAAGTTACACAAGCTTCATATAAGATACACAAGTTTTACATAAGATTTACATAAGCTTTACATACGCTTCATATATGCTACACATAAGAAACACGTTACACATAAGCTTTACATAAGCTACACATATGTTACACAAGTTAAACACAAGTTACACATAAGCTTTACATAAGCTTCACACAAGATACACAAGTTACACATACGCTTTACATAAGTTACACAAACTACACATAAGCTACACATAAGCTGCACAAGTTGCACATAAGCTTTACATAAGTTTCATATAAGATACACAAGTTACACATAAGCTTTACGTATGCTACACATAAGCTTCACATTAGTTACACACAAGTTACACAAGCTTCACATATGCTACACGTTACACAAGCTTTACATAAGCTTTACATAAGCTTCATATATGCTACACATGAGAAACACATAAGAAGCACATAAGTTACACATAAGCTTTACATAAGCTACACATAAGCTTCACACAAATTACACAAGCTTCACACAAGTTACACATAAGCTTCACACAAGATACACATACAAATAAGCTTACATAGCTTACACATAAGCTACACAAGTTACACATAAATTAAACAAACTACAAATAAACTACTCAAGCTACACACAAACTACTCATAAGCTACACAAGCTTTACATAAGCTTTACATAAGCTTCACATATGCTACACAAGTTACACAAGCTTCATATAAGATACACAAGTTTTACATAAGATTTACATAAGCTTTACATAAGCTTCATATATGCGACACATATAAGAAACACATGTTACACAAGCTTTACATAAGCTTCACATAGTTACACAAGTTAAACACAAGTTACACATAAGCTTTACATAAGCTTCACACAAGATACACAAGTTACACATAAGCTATAGAAGTTACACAAGCTTTACATAAGTTACACATAAATTACACAAACTACAAATAAACTACTCAAGCTTCACATAAGCTTCACATAAGTTACACAAGAGACACAAGCTTTACATAAGTTACACATAAATTACACAAACTACAAATAAACTACACAAGCTACACATATGTTACACATGCTTTACATAAGTTGCACACAAGTTGCACATAAGCTTTACACAAGATACACAAGCTTTACATAAGTTACACATAATTACACAAACTACAAATAAACTACACAAGCTACACATGTTACACAAGCTTTACATAAGCTTCATATAAGATACACAATTTGCACACAAGTTGCACAAGATACAAAGCTTTAAATAAGCTACACACGTCACGCATAAGTTACACGTAAATTACATGCAAATTACACAAGCTCTACATAAGCTTCACATATGCTACACATATGCAACGCATAAGTTACACAAGCTTCATATAAGATACACATAAGTTACACAAGCTTTACATAAGCTTCATATAAGATACACAAGCTACACACAAGTTACACACGCTTTACTCAAGCTTCACATATGCTACACATAAGAAACACATAAGTCACACACCTTATGTATATCTTATGTGTATGATATAGATATGAAATGATCATAACGATTTAATAAAAAAATAAAATAAAATGAGACACTCCTACATATTTAGGGTAAATATTTGGTACTTAAACCATTCTAAAAATTATTATTATTATTTTTCTTATTTTTTGTTTTGTGCAATATTTGCATTTTTATGTGTTACACTATTTATAACTGAAAGATTGAGGAATACTAAAGAGGTGTGGGGTATTGGATGAGGTGCAGGGGTAGAATGAGGACCCGAGGTTTACATTAAAGGGTTCAATTGTTACTAGTAAAATAGTAAATGTATAGAGTTATAAAAGGAATGTTGATAATACAGCTCAGATCTTTTGCTCTTGGGAGAATTTGATGAGAAATGTTTGAGTTCATACTGAGATCTCTGACTTTTGATTGCACTGGTATATTGGCAATCCGAGCACAATTTGAGACATTGTTGAGATCTGAAACTCTAGAGGAGACACGTGAGATTTCTGTGAGTTTGTCATACATCACAAAGAGTTGTGTCAAAGACATGCACATACAGTCTTTAATCAGCACTGATTTGACATTATTCAGAATATTCCCATTAACTCCATTTATAATGTTAAAAACAGAGACATTTGTCAAGAGTATAAATATCTTTTGTCTCAGCAGGAGTCAGACTGTGACATCAGCATGAGAATGAGACTTCGCCGCAGGGCTGCGCAGGTCACGTTATTCTGCAGTGTATCTAAAAATCACTTCAAGATGTTCCCGCTAGAATTCATTTGACCTCACATGCCACTTGATATTGACCGATACCCTCAGGGGGCATGCCTCCTTATCCTGACCGCCAAATTGACCGCTTTACTCTCATACTTCATGACGGCGTGCAGTACGGGAAAAACAGAATTCTGGTTTTATCCTTTTAAGGGCATGCTGGGTATTGGTGTCCTCCAGTGTTTTTGTACTTTTTGGAATACTTCACCATTTAATTCAGTCCCACTTTAGATAGCACTTTTCAGTGTGGTCCGGGTGTTTAAAACAGATCTTGATATTTTACAGATTTCGACCATATTCAACGTTTATCAAAATATTTATATTTGAAATAGTGTTTTTTTTTTTTTTTTTTTAAATAAAATTTCAACCAAACAGCCATTGTAGCAAAATAGATTCAAAATGTTTAATGCGAGAAATACGGTAAAAATCTAGTTTAAAATAATCAAAGCTCAAGGAAGGAAGAATTCATAATTTTCATTTACATGCAGCAATATAAAAATAGTTTTAAACATAGTTTCCAAACAGCAGTTAGTTAAAAGTAGGGCTGTGAATCGATTTAAAAATGTAAAGTTATTAATCGCACAGTTTTCTGTGATTTAATCATGATTAATCACGGTACATGATGCATTACAACAAACATAAAAATATATAATCATAAATGCACTATATTTACTTTATACTTTTTAAGAAAGAAATTGGCTAGTCATTATTTATGATAATTATTTAAATATGTATGTTATAATCTTCCTTTATTTTGCGAATAGTTAGACACATTTTTACAAGTATAAATCTTTATATAAGTATATGCTTATATGCCATAAAATCAGTGGACATGCTGGAATTAAAAGTTTAGCAAAATCTTCCAGTGGACAAGTTTATTTTACCTCGGACATGTGTTACGTGTAATGAATAAGCGTGCTTTACTCCACACAATCAGTTTCTGTGCTTGGATGTGCAGTCGAGTCGAGCGTGTACCTTCTGAAAATGTATATATTCCAATTTTAGCCACAGGAAGTGGGGAAAAACATTAGTGAAGCTTCAGGAAGTAAAAAAAATAAATAAAAAGCAGATACCGTAATAACTGCATTTTTAACACGTTAAACAAAACTATTAATCCTCCTATTGCATTCGGGTCATTTTTGACCCGGGAGAGGTAGATGATAATTTTTTAATTCACATAGTTTTTAGTACGGGAAACAAACTTTGGGACTTTGTCTAGACTATCAACATACACATTATACATTTTTTTCAGATTTTGTAATAAAACTGTTAAAGAAATATAACCATTGACATATTTTTTTTTTTTTTTGTGGCTTTACACATATTATGTAGATATTATTATTATTATTTTTTACATCTATGAATTAATTTTTTACTTATAAACACTTCACTTACATTTAGCCTCTTTCCCAAATTCTCTCACACAACTTGTCTCTCACTGGGACTGCACACACACAAACATACAGTCACACACACACACACACACACACACACACACACACAAACACACACACAAACACATGGTCACATACAGTCTCACACATAATCACACACAAACACATAATCACACACACATACACACACACACAAACACATACAGTCACACACACACAAACACACTCACACACAAATACATACAGTCACACACACACAAACACAGTCACAAACACACACACACAAACACGTACAGTCACACACAAACAAACACACATGCAGTCACACACAAACGCACACAGTCACACACACGCACAAACGCACACAGTCACACACACGCACAAACGCACACAGTCACACGCGCACAAACGCGCAGAGTCACACGCGCACAAACACACACACACACATACAGTCACACACACACACACACACACACAAACACATACAGTCACACACACACACACACACAACACATACAGACACACACACACACACACACACACAAACACATACAGACACACACACACACACACACACACACACATACAGACACACACACACACACACACACACACACACATACAGACACACACACACAAACACATGCAGTCACACACAAACACATACAGTCACACACAAACAAACATATGCAGTCACACAAACACATGCAGTCACACACAAACAAACAAAAACAGTCACACACACGCACAAACGCACACAGTCACACACACGCACAAACGCACACAGTCACACACGCGCACAAACGCGCACATTCACACGCGCACAAACACAGTCACACGCGCACACACACACACACACACATACAGTCACACACACAAACACATACAGTCACACACACACAAACACATACAGACACACACACACAAACAC
>NC_059359.1:1357500-1470000 GCF_019703515.2 Myxocyprinus asiaticus
ACAAACGCATACAGTCACACACACACACACACACACACAAGAACATAGTCACACACAAACACACAGTCAAGCACAAACACACACAAACACATACAGTCACACACAAACAAACACATGCAGACACACACAAACACATACAGTCACACACACACACACACAAACACACTCACACACAAACACATACAGTCACACACACACAAACACATGCAGTCACACACACACACAAATGCATACAGTCACACTCACACACACACAAACACAGTCACACACACACAAACACACACACACACAAACATAGTCACACACAAACGCATACAGTCACACACACACAGACACACACACACAAACACAGTCACACACACACACATAAACATAGACACACACAAACACATGCAGTCACACACAAACAAACACATGCAGTCACACACAAACAAACACATGCAGTCACACACAAACAAACACATGCAGTCACACACAAACACAGTCACACACAAACACAGTCACACAAACAAACACATACAGTCACACACAAACACATGCAGTCACACACAAACACATACAGTCACACACACAAACACATAGTCACACACACACAAATGCATACAGTCACACTCACACACACACAAACACAGTCACACACACACACAAACACACACACACACATAGTCACACACAAACGCATACAGTCACACACACACAAACACAGACACACACACATACAAACACAGTCACACACACACACACACACACACACACAAACACACACAAACACATAGTCACACACAAACAAACACATGCAGTCACACACAAACACACACAAACACACAGTCACACACAAACACACACAAACACACACACACACACACACACACACAGTCACACACAAACAAACAAACACATGCAGTCACACACACACACACACAGACACACACACACACACACACACAGACATACACACACAATTTCCCAGCCCTAGTCACAAAAGCAATATTCGACCTGTTTTTGTATTTTAACCTGGATTTTGCCATGAAAATATCCATAGAAGCTGGCATGGCATTTTAAACAAACAAACAAACAAATCAAATAAACAAACCAAAATTTACATATATTTTTACTATCGCTGTCAGTTGATTACATTAAATCCCTTCAACTCTCATCCTCCACAATCTGCTGGTAGACTGTGACTATCCGCTTTGTTACAGGAAATTGTTCATTATTCATGTCACTGCGTCAACGCCAGCGCCGCTTTGAAATCCACATGAAGAGTGCTTGCTGATAAAAACATCTCATTCTGTGTTTTGGTTATAATTAAGAACTTGGCTCTGTGTGTGTGTGTGTGTGTGTGTGTGTGTGTGTTGTGAAGTGTGTATCAGTGTAATGACTCCGGGTGGACACACTACGAATGTTTCACCCCTCACACCAGTGTTTATGCTGGTTTATTAACGGTGAATGCATTAATCGCGATTAAGAAAATGGAACACGCTAAACTTTAATTAATCGCATGCGTTAAAACGTTAATTCTGACAGCTCTAATTTTAACTCGAACATTTCAATACATGACATGCCACATAGAAACTGTTTGAGTGATGATGCAAACGAATTATTGAATCGATTCATTAACAACAAAGTGAATGAACTTACAAACTCTAATGATGTTTTTGCTACCGAGGTTTAATGGACCCTTTTCAAAGACCTGTTGTGACGCATTTCCGCCTTCTTTTAAAAAAAAAAAAACGTTATCCCCTTTTTCTCCCAATTCAGAATGCCCAATTCCCACTACTTAGTAGGTCCTCATGGTGGCGCGGTTACTCACCTCAATCCGGGTGGTGGAGGACAAGTCTCAGTTGCCTCCGCTTCTGAGACCGTCAATCTGTGCATCTAATCACGTGACTCGTTGTGCATGACACCGCGGAGACTCACAGCGTGTGGAGGCTCATGCTACTCTCCACGATCCACACACAACTCACCACACGCCCCATTGAGAGCGAGAACCACATTATAGCGACCACGAGGAGGTTACCCCATGTGACTCTACGCACCCTAGCAACCGGGCCAATTTGGTTGCTTAGGAGACCTGGCTGGAGTCACTCAGCACACCCTGGATTCAAACTCACGACTTCAGGGGTGATAGTCAGCGTCAAATTTAATTTGCTGTAGTCCCACATTCACCGCTCTCCATCCCGGATATGTGGAAAGGGTCCATTACGAGACGCTATTAAAAGATCCGCTGTCTTAAAGCTCTTCACCCAAAAATGATCATTCTCATCATTTACTTGACCTTATGCCTTCTCAAATTCATATGACTGACTTATACAAAACACAAACAAAAATGTTTTGATAGAGATATGATGTATAAACACTGGTGGCCAAAAGTTTGGAATAATGTACAGATTTTGCTCTTATGGAAAGAAATTGTTACTTTTATTCACCAAAGTGGCATTCAGCTGATCATAATGTATAGTCAGGACATTAATCACATGAAAAATTATGATAATTAATGTTCAGAACTTCTTAAACTACTTCAAAGAGGAGCTTTGCAGATCCTTGTTATTCTAGCTGTCAGTTTGTCCAGATACTCAGGTGACATTTCACCCCACACTTCCTGTAGCACTTGCCATAGATGTGTCTGTCTTGTCGGGCACTTCTCACGCACCTTACAGTCTAGTTGATCCCACAAAAGCTCAATGGGGTTAAGATCCAGAACACTCTTTTCCAATTATCTGTTGTCCAATGTCTGTGTTTTTTTGCCCACTCTAAACTTGTCTAAAAAGTGTCTTTTTCTTTGCAATTCTTCCCATAAGGCCTGCACCCCTGAGTCTTCTCTTTACTGTTGTACATGAAACTGGTGTTGAGCGGGTAGAATTCAATGAAGCTGTCAGCTGAGGACATGTGAGGCGTCTATTTCTCAAACTAGAGACTCTGATGTACTTATCCTCTTGTTTAGTTGTACATCTGGTCTTCCACATCTCTTTCTGTCCTTGTTAGAGTCAGTTGTCCTTTGTCTTTGAAGACTGTAGTGTACACCTTTGTATGAAATCTATCAAAGCATTGTATAGTCTTCATTCCTCAAAACAATGATTGACTGACGGGTTTCTAGAGAAAGCTGCTTATTTTTTTGCCATTTGTGACCTAATATTGACCTTAAGACATGCCAGACTATTGCATACTGTGACAACTCAAAAACAAACACAAAGACAACGTTAAGCTTCATTTAATAAACTGTGTTTGATATAATGGCAAGTGATTTTCTAGTATCAAATGATCAATTTAGCGTGATTACTCAAGGATAAGGTGTTGGAGTGATGGCTGCTGTCTAGATTTGATCAAAAATGACTTTTTTCAAATAGTGATGGTGTTTTTTACATCAGTAATGTCCTGACTATACTTTGTGATCAGCTGAATGCCACTTTGGTGAATTAAAGTACCAATTTCCTTCCGAAACAGCAAAATCTGTACATTATTCCAAACTTCTGGCCGCCCGTGTATATCCAAACAATGCAAGTCTGTAGGGTCAGAAGTTTCAAGCTTCAAAATGAACTTTAGTGGTTTAAAAATATCTTCTGAAGTGATACGATCAGGGTTTTTTTTCTTGAGAAAAATACCAAAATGTCACTTTTTTCACTACAAATCTTGGCATCTCCAATCTCAGCGCGATAGTGATTTTAAGCTTGATTACACTATCTCGTGCTTGACGCAAGTGCAAGGAAGTGTAAAGCAGCTTCAAATCATGTTCGCACCAAAGAGACTGGAGTTGTATGGATTGTCTTTATGCTGTCTTAATATCCTTTTTGGAGCTTGGAAGTTTTGGACCCCATGGACTTGCATTGTATGGATATAAACACAGTTTGAGACGACATAAATGTAAGTAAACGATGAGAGAATTAAAATGTTTACTCTTCTTTTAACGCTCACTTTCTATTCTAATGACACACTCCTTTGTGTATGTACCAGCTTAATAAAAAGCACATTTAAATCATTGTCATATGCACAATTTTACTTAATTTTACAGCATATTGTGAACAAAATCATTATGTATATACCGTGTTTATTCACTGCTCTACTTTTAGTGTATTACAGGGCTAGTCCTGTATAAACATGAGTCCATGAATCTTTCCAACATCATAAATGACAGAATGCAGTTCTGGATGACTGCTGTGTTCTGCTAACGTCCCAGTGCCAGCTGTGTGTGTGTGGCGCATCAGTCGTCCATCCAATCAGAGCGACAGCCAATCTGTGAGCGCTAATTGACAGCACACCATTCTCAGTCACAGCGGCTCAGAGTTCCATGTAAAGAAATGAGAATCAAAGCGTTGACGTTTGGTTTATAATCCCTTCCCACCCTCGAGACCTGTGCGCTGCTCGCTGTGCCAGTGTGGGTTAAAACCCTTCCGTTCATTAAATATGAGTTGCATAATCCGTAGGTTAATTAACCTCCCATAATGGCCTCATGAGGACCCAAAGAAGATCAAATATTGGTCAGATATTAAAATGCAAATGTAGGCGTGTGTTCGCCTGCGGTGCTGTTGTCGTTAGGCGTGTGGTGATAAGTGTCAGGGATTGGATTTTAGATGCATCATTTTGACGGGTATGGAGTCGTCCCATATGGTTCGATGCACTGTGGTAATTTATACAGACATCTTTAAGGGGCTGGTGACTCATTCGATTTCTCGGGTTAGTCTCTAATGAGAGTTTGGAGTTAGAGTTAAGTTTTCAAATGACTAAAACTTTTTTTTACTTGAATAGTAACCACTGGCCATACAACAGAGCATTTTTTAATGAGATGAACATTAAAACCAACTCCATATGTATTGTGCTATTGTAATAATCTGTATCGATCGAGAACAATACGCTTGGCCAATTAGCAGATGTGTTAGGCTAGCTTTTCCTTCTGTGATTTCCTATAACAACTGCTTTATCAATTAATACTGTTAACTTTCTGTTTTCACATTTTTTAATGATATAGGTTATGATCTGAAACTGAGAAACTGCTGAACAATCACCAAAAAACTTGAGCCAAAAATTTACTTTTTTTTCTCTCTTGTTTATCTTATTTGACATTTTATATCTCTGGCTCCAAAAAACTTTATTTTGTTATGTTCTCAATCATGTCCACTGTAACCATGTAAAAGTTTGTGTTGATGCGACAAAGCAATCAAAAGTTATAGCATTACAAATATAATTTATCCTAGCGTCCAAAACGTCTACAAGTGTCCAAAAGCCTCTCCAAACAAACAAAACATAATAATTGTACATAAGAACTAATTACACAACAGTGACTAAAGGTGTGTTCTCTCTCCAAAGCATGCAGGCATGTGTAACGACATCTCATTCAATTCCATTCTGTGTCATTTGAGTCATCATTGAGTCTGTGTTATGTACTTGGCGCCATCTCCTGGTGGCCATATGTAATGACAGTGAACGATCCTCTCTGCCCATATTTGGATGACTTCCACCTCTGGTTGGAGTGATCTGAATCTTAATATGATTGGCTTAGCGTTGCATGGCTCTGGACAGCGTTCTACATAATTTCTGATGAAGTCATGTGATCCAGTAAAACGGATCTGTCTGCAAATTTCAAAGCACTACTTCAGGTTTGGTCATAATGCCTGCATGCATTGGAAAGTAGAGCTTCTAAGCTTTAGAACGATACCTGTTTTGTGTTGGTCAAGACTAGTTTTTCTTACTTTTCAGCCATTTTTCAAATGACAAGCAACTACATGCAAATACATTTTTCCATTATTATCAATTAATAGTTGGAGCTCTGGAAACCGATAATAAATCATCTTAAAGACATTATTGTTTACTTGGGTATGTTAAACCATTTGGATACTGTCTCCACTTGACTCCTCAGTTGAAAACCAGTGCCGTAAGAGAACAAGTTTAGCTCTTGACCTTCTAGTCCTGCTGAAGGGTCATGAACCAGACTGCTGAATGTACAGTCTGAGACGAGACCACTGATTGCAGATGCCATTTGGCCGTTGATGAGTTGTTAAGCAGCAGCTGGTGTCTAAATTAACATGCTGTAGACATAAAAATGACCATTACGCTCATTAGCGTGTGATATGCGAGGACACATTCCTGCCGACCCTCTACTCCGGAAATATGCAAAACGATCTGGAAATGTCAAGCTAGGAATGTTTGTCTGGACTAAACATGCTGCTCATGCATAGATAATCTGAGGTCACTAGGGCTGTGTACTAAATAGCATACTAGCATAGTAATCTGTATTTATACCGTGCATAGTATGTACATTTTTTGTATGCCATACTTCATTTGTCAAGACAGGTAGTGCATTATAAAATACACTCTTTGGAATAATGCCAAAAACAATGCAATAAACTTGACTCGATCTTACATTTTCACAGTGATTAATGAACCAGAAATATTATAAACTATGATTTTTAACATCCCTATTTGAATTATGATCACACTGCCAAATGTTAAGACATTTTTACACTCAATTAAATTAAAAATGCGAAATAACTAGTGATGCACTGATATGGAAAGTTTGGGCCGACATGATACCAATTTTTAGTAATGACATGAGCTATCAATGTTTGAAATAATGTGTACAGTTTACAAGTAATAACATTCATTTGTATTACAAGCATTAAAAAGGTTACTGTCACTTTAAGAGTTTAACGAGCATGTCACAGACTCGCACACAAAGTGTCTCGGTTTATTAACGAGAAACAAGTCTCATTTTTTTTTAGTGTATCCGTGCTATTTGTGATTTAATATTTATTTTTACTTTATTTGCTGTGGTGAAAATAAGGTTACTTTGCACTTCTAAAACATTTTTGCACTCCTGTTTTTTGCAATTCTAAGCAACAGAACTCACATTTTACATATTGTGAAAGGACATTACAAATTCAAATTATGCATATTCGACATCCTGTACTTTTTCAAATTTCATTTGGGTAGATATTTTTAATATGACACACAGAAAACATATTATAAACTTTATAAAATGCAGTAAATGTACGTAATTATAAATAAACCATCAGTTTTTCATATCAGCATTTTATGTTAATAGTAGGCTGATAAATATCATTGGCTGATACATCGGTGGATCCCTAAATGGGTGATTACCATAGTCTATCATGTAGCATGTCTCAGTCTAGAATGTTTTGCTGGCGAATAAATCCATTTTAGTTTCTTGCTAGAGCCAAATTTACGGTATTTGCTTTGGCGCTTACTAAGTGCTAATTTTGGACCTAATGTTGCCATAATTTCCTAGTCTAAAACTCTGAAAGTAGTGTGTACTCCCAGGCTGCAGTGTTGTGATGGGATCTCTAGATTAAGGCATAGTGTGATTAGTATGGTTCGGGTGTGGAATTGGCACAGGGGCGTGTGGGTTAATGCTTTTGAGAGCTGACATCACTTCATTCTCCTGTTAGATCATTTTGCTGCACAGATGAAGGCGACACACCCTCCATACAATTTACAATCTGGGATACTTGTGTGTGCTAACCGCTTATTTACTTTCTATTGAATATGACTGATCATCATTGCATCAATATTCCATTATACCAGCTCGTGTCTGAAAGGAGTACTTCACTTAAAAATGAAAATTCAAATCTGGTCTCAAAGAATCACATTATGAGACCTAGGCCTACATTTTTGCAAAATTATTTTTACGTGGCCTGTTGAATTTTTTTTCACTTTTTCATCAAACTGCATGCACAATGATGACTTTATTTATTTTTAATTTTTATCTCCTTTTCTCCCAATTTGGAATGCCCAATTCCCACTACTTAGTAGGTCCTCGTGGTGGCGCGGTTACTCACCTCAATCCGGGTGGCGGAGGACAAGTCTCAGTTGCCTCCGCTTCTGAGACCGTCAATCCGCGCATCTTATGACGTGACTCGTTGTGCATGACACCGCGGAGACTCACAGCATGTGGAGGCTCATGCTACTCTCCACAATCCACGTACAACTCACCACGCGCCCCATTGAGAGCGAGAACCACTAATCACGACCACGAGGAGGTTACCCCATGTGACTCTACCCTCCCTAGCAACCGGGCCAATTTGGTTGCTTAGGAGACCTGGCTGGAGTCACTCAGAACACCCTGGATTCGAACTTGTGACTCCAGGGTCAATACACACTGAGCTACCCAGGCCCCGCCCACAATGGTGACTTTAAGACATTACATACATTACAGCCTCATTTTCTGTTATGCAGTAGCATAATTTTCTGTAAAGCTGTTTTGAAACTATGTGTATTAGGGATGGGATGATGTATAGAATTTCAGTATATCACGAACCAAAACAAATGATGTGCTAAATCGTGGCAAAACGTGATATTTCGAAATTTGCAACATTGTTTTCTATCAATGTGATCATAAAAAAAATGACCCGTCAAGCATCATAATCTCTCTATCTCTTGATTTTAACACTACTGCTGGTTAACAGAGTTCACACGAGGTCCTTAAAGTGCTTGAATTTAACTTTTAGAAATGTAAGTACTGGAACACCTGGAAAATCGCCTTGTTTTGATGAAAAGTGCTTGAGATTAAAGCGGATCGTTTCCTCCGTGTAATGTGTGTCCATCATAGATGATGCGACTCCACTTTCATTGAATAATGTGTCTTAATATCCTTTCTGTTCTGTTCATTTTAATCTCACACAGCATGGATGCACTAAAGAAACCGAGAGATTCTCGTTGATGTTCGCTGAACCGGAACACTGTGAGCCGCTCGTTAAACTCTTAAAGTGACAGTAGCCTTTTTAGCATTTCTTATACAAATGAATATATGTAATAACTCAATGTTATTACTTATAAATTATACACATTATTTGAAACAATGACAGCTCATATCATTATTATATATACAATTTCATGATACAAAAATAATTAATATAATGTAGAATTTTTTTATTTTTGCAAAGTTACATTTTGATTCTAATATACTGACAAGCAAATTATTAAAATATAAATATACACTTTCACGTACTTTTTTCAGGACCTGTTTTGTTCAGTTCTATTGATTGTTTTGCACCTGATCAGCATGAATGTAGATCACTGTCTTTTCTTATAGAGAAACTCTTATGATTTAAACTTTGAGCATTTATATTGTGTATTAAAGAACTTTATTTTGATGAGAAATTATAATGTGTATTTTGCTCAAACATTTTTTCAGAAAATAAACAAGTTTTTATATAGATTTGAGATTATATCGAATCATAAACCTCATATCGTATATCAAACCGTATAGTGAGATAACCATATTATCCCATCCCTAATGTGTGTTGTAAAAAGCGCTATACAAGTAAAAATGACTTGACTTGAACTGTTCGATTACGGCAGTTTCCTAATGAAATGAACACTAGAGGTGCGAGTCCACACGTGAGCCCAAAGTGTCATAGAAGCACCACAAAATGACGTGGTTGTGTTTTTCATCTCACATTTGCTTTTATGACACTATCGGTTAGGGTTAGGTTTAAGGTTTAGGGTAGGGAGGATTTAAAAGTTGATTTAGCATTAACCTTAGTTCGGGAGAACATTTAACTCACTCTTAGCGCCACACAGCGGACATTTCACCTCGGAACTGCTGCAAGATGTGTAACGAACCACGTAATATAATTCTGCAAAAGTGTTGCAACAAAAAATGTTTTTCAAAAAAATTCAATATAATTTACTTACCCTCATGTCCTTTCTTGACGTGCCATATTTGAGTATAAACAGCCTGGGATGACATTTCAGAGCTACCACAGAGAGGAAGATTTTGGCATGTATTAATGACATAAGAATACACCAGTCGACATGGGTAGATTTTTGTCCATTACGCCATTTCGCGTTGCATGTAAACACCTTAACCGGTGTTCTTATTGGCTTATCCAGTGTATAAGCATGTGTAATGCGCATGCCTCTTCACGGTTTGACGTCAAAAGTAGAGAATAATGGTATTATTTAAAATCTCATGTGCACCCAGATTTCTTGCTTTGTCAGATTTTTTTAAAATATGCTGTTTTTTGGGCGTGCATGTAAACACTCATTAATTGGCTCTCGGTGTCTCCAGGTGCTTTTTCATGGAGCGTCACTCACAGGTCTCATTTTTTTTTTTTTTTCACATTTTGTTATGTTGCAGCCTTATGCTAAAATGCTTTATTTTTTTTCTACATCAATCTACACTCCATTCCATAATGACAAAGCAAAAAAATAGATTTTTGATAACTTTGCAAATTTATTAAAAATAATATACTGAAATATCACATTGACATAAGTATTCAGATCCTTTGCTATGACACTTGAGATTTTATCTCAGGTGCGTCCCATTACTCTGAATCATCTTTGAGATGTTTCTACACTATGATTGGTGTCCACCTGTGGCAAATTCAATTGATTGGACATGATTAGGAAAGGCACACATATAAAACATGTCTATATAAGGTCTTACAGCTGAAAATGCATATCAGAGCAAAAACCAAGCCATGAGGTCAAAGGAACTGCCTGCAGAGCTCAGAGAGGATTGTGTCGAGGCACAGATCTGGGGAAGGCTACAAAAAAGTTTGGCTGCATTGAAGGTTCCCAAGAGCACAGTGGCCTCCATAATTCTTAAAGGGAAGAAGTTTGGAACAACCAGGAGTCTTCCTAGAGCTGGCCGCCTGGCCAAACGGAGCAATCTGGGGGAGAAGAGCCTTGGTAAGAGAGGTGACCAAGAACCCGATGGTTACTCTGGTTGAGCTCCAGAGATCATGTGTGGAGATGGGAGAAACTTACAGAAGAACAACCATCACTGCAGCACTCCACCGATCTGGGCTTTATGGCAGAGTGGCCAGGTGGAAGCCTCTCCTCAGTGCAAGACACACAAAAAATGTCAAGCTTTGAGTTTTGATTTGTTGCGTTGGATTGATGGCACTCAAAGCCTACATTTGTCATCTGCGTCGCTCATAGGTCTCGTACATTGAGCATCGATACATGAGAATCAGATCTGCTTTGGTTTTTACCAGTTTTGTTTTGTGGGTTTATCTGAAATACTTGATACTAGGGATGCAATGTAATATCGGCCGCTGATATTTATCGGCCAATTATTGACCAAATTAAACCCATCAGCAAATCGGTTTTAAGTATGAAAAAATGTTCATATGGAAAAAAATGAATTCAAAGGTCTCATAAGTCGATGAGATGGCAAAATCGTAAGAGATCCAGGTTCCTGTAGGTCAACTGGTAGAGCATGGCGCTAGCAACACCAAGATTATGGGTTCGATTCCCAGGGCACACACAAACTGATAAAATGTTTACCTTGAATGCACTGCAAGTCGCTTTGGACATAAGCATCTGCCAAATGCATCAATGTACACTACCGGTCAAAAGTTTTGAAACACTTGACTGAAATGTTTCTCATGATCTTAAAAATCTTTTGATCTGAAGGCGTATGCTTAAATGTTTGAAATGACTTTTGTAGACAAAAATATAATTGTGCCACCATATTAATTTATTTCATTATAAAACTAAAAGTTTTTGAAATGGATGACTTGGACCAAATAATAAAGAAAAGCAGTCAATAAGTGCCCAACATAGATGGGAACTCCTTCAATACTGTTTAAAAAGCATCCCAGGGTGATACCTCAAGAAGTTGGTTGAGAAAATGTCAAGAGTACATGTCTGCAAATTCTAGACAAAGGGTGACTACTTTGAAGATGCTCAAATATAACACAGTTTTGATTTATTTTGGATTCAGTCACAACATAATTCCCATAGTTTCATTTATGTTATTCCATAGTTTTGATGACTTTACTGTTATTCTAAAATGTGAAGAAAATTATAATAAAGAATAAGTAAGTGTTTCAAAACTTTTGACCGGTAGTATATACACTATATTGCCAAAAGTATTCGCTCATCTGCCTTTAGACGCATATGAACTTAAGTGACATCCCATTCTTAATCCATAGGGTTTAATATGATGTCGGCCCACCCTTTGCAGCTATAACAGCTTCAACTCTTCTGGGAAGGCTTTCCACAAGGATTAGGAGTGTGTTTATGGGAATTTTTGACCATTCTTCCAGAAGCGCATTTGTGAGGTCAGACACTGATATTGGATGAGGAGGCCTGGCTCGCAGTCTTCGCTCTAATTCATCCCAAAGGTGCTCTGTCGGGTTGAGGTCAGGACTCTGTGCAGGCCAGTCAAGTTCTTCCACACCAAACTCGCTCATCCATGTCTTTATGGACCTTGCTTTGTGCACTGGTGCGCAGTCATGTTGGAACAGGAAGGGGCCATCCCCAAACTTTTCCCACAAAGTTGAGAGCAAGGAATTGTCCAAAATCTCTTGGTGTGCTGAAGCATTCAGAGTTCCTTTCACTGGAACTAAGGGGCCAAGCCCAGCTCCTGAAAAACAACCCCACACCATAATCCCCCCTCCACCAAACTTCACAGTTGGCACAATGCAGTCAGACAAGTACCGTTCTCCTGGCAACCGCCAAACCCAGACTCGTCCATCAGATTGCCAGATGGAGAAGCGTGATTCGTCACTCCAGAGAACGCGTCTCCACTGCTCTAGAGTCCAGTGGCAGCGTGCTTTACACCACTGCATCCGACGCTTTGCATTGCACTTGGTGATGTATGGCTTGGATGCAGCTGCTCGGCCATGGAAACCCATTCCATGAAGCTCTCTACGCACTGTTCTTGAGCTAATCTGAAGGCCACATGAACTTTGGAGGTCTGTAGCGATTGACTCTGCAGAAAGTTGGCGACCTCTGCGCACTATGTGCCTCAGCATCCGCTGACCCCGGTCTGTCATTTTACGTGGCCTACCACTTCATGGCTGAGTTGCTGTCATTCCCAATCGCTTCCACTTTGTTATAATACCACTGACAGTTGACTGTGGAATATTTAGTAGCGAGGAAATTTCACGACTGGACTTGTTGCACAGGTGGCATCCTATCACAGTACCACGCTGGAATTCACTGAGCTCCTGAGAGCGGCCCATTCTTTCACAAATGTCTGTAGAAGCAGTCTGCATGCCTAGGTGCTTCATTTTATACACCTGTGGCCATGGAAGTGATTGGAACACCTGAATTCAATTATTTGGATGGGTGAGCGAATACTTTTGGAAATATAGTGTATGTAAATTAGGGGTGTAATTGTTCAAATTTCTCACGGTTCGGTTTGTATGGCGGTTTTAGTGTCACGGTTTCGGTACGGTTCAGTTCAGGGGGGAAAAATATATATATATTACTGCCAAATCCAAATGTAAAATATTCTATTTGGTAACAGACACTTAAAGAGATTTGCCCTCACTACAAATCACCATGGTTTTACTACAGTAACCATAGTTTAAACATTTGTATTTGTAGTAAAATCATAGTAACCACAAAATTAACATGGTTACTGTCATGGTTACAATACTATAGTAAAATCAAGGTTACTTTAAAACAATCAAAACTATGATTTCTGCAAAGAAAACAGTGGTGACAGCAGTCATTGTTATTACAGTCATGGTCACTACAATATTACTATAGTAAAACCATGGTTAATTTTCGTTAGGGTCCTTAACTAACAAAAAACTCTAATTACTAACTCAACATTTTAACTTAATACCTGCATTATTATGCTACGTGCATCAACATAAAGTGCATTTCAGCTCAACTCAACGTATATTCAACGTTCAGAATCTGTGCATCACTATAGAAGAAATAAACTTGCTATTAAAATGAATACGTGAATGGATGTCGTAACGCAACATGAGCGTTTTAATCATACGCGGAAATCCCACATCTTCATCAATGGAGTAAGGGCAACATATCGTTGGCAATGAACACCCCAAGTGCTTTAGTTCTTGTTTCATGTCTGTCCGAACTAACACAGAGTGCCTGTTTAAAGACGGAAGGGATTGTCTGTGTAATTTTGGGCTCACCTGTGGCTCTGTGCGCACCGCGCGCTATATATCCTCTATATATCCTATATATATATCATGCAAGTTGGCCTTGATTTTAAATAGTCTTGGATAGGAGGCTAGCTAAAATGTTACGCTTGTATCAATTTGATATTCTGTTTGTTTATTTGGTATGCCTCCTTTTACCTTTTCGTACGAGCAAAGTCGTACGATATCTTGCTGTTTCGCCATCTCGTATGTATTATTACGAGCTTTCACGAGACTCTTATGGTCTAGAAATTGTAAGTACAGATTATTTCACAGGCATAACTCAGCAGAAAACAAAGAAGAATACAGGTCTACTTGTGGATATCTAGTTTACTTGCCTCTAGATGCCTCCGACGAAACTCTGAATGTCTTCCAGAGTTTCAGACTAGGAATGTCCCAAATTGCCACATTGATATCGTTCGTCGAGGGACCGTCCGTTTGTATCGATTTCACAGCTTCTTGCTGACTCGGGTTTATGTTTGCATGCTGTCATTAAGGTCTTGAATGCCAAAGTGATTTGCTTTAAGTCAGCACATAGCTGAGGTTACTCCTCATGGGCTGTTTAACTAGTCACACCATTATTAAAAGAACGGTGAAGACATGTCCCTTGGGCTTTAAGGTATTGTTCTGTTAATTAGTACCAAATTAATTGCAGGTCAATACTCGGAGGCAATCAAACACCTCTCCAATATTGTGTTGCCGCTGTGTGTGTTTGTAATCGATTTTTAAACATGGAAGTGTCAAGAGCTCAGAAGAATAATGATGACGGGATACTGGAGAGAAGCCGCGTCAGCAGGGTCTTAATTTCACCTGATGTTTAAAGAAAACAAATAGACTGATGTGCAAATACGGCTTAGCGATATATACAATTTGCAATATATTTGCGCATATCAATGATCATGCAATGATTTTAATGCCCTGTTTGATTAGCCATTAAGGGGATAGTTCACCCAGGAATAAAAATGCTGTCATCATTCACTCACCCTCATGTTGTTCCAAACCTGTACGACTGACTTTTCAGCATGGAACACAAATGGAGACTTTATGTAAAATGTCAATCTCGATCATCATTCACTTTCATTGTTTTTTTCCCCCATACAATAAAAGTCATACTGGATTGGAACAACATGAGAGTGAGTAAATGATGACACAATTGTATTTCTCAGGGTGAACTACCTTAGTTCTGTTAAGAGCGCTTTTGATTTAAATTTAAGTAGCAAAAATGTTGTTTGAGTTTTCGATGAATCAGTTTACACAGATTCGAAACTCACCAAATTATTCAAGGAGTACGTTCTCACATGCACGTAACATTTTCGATATTAAAATACTTTCTCTTATCCCAGTTTAATATGCAGAGACAACTATAAGTAAGCCATTCGTAGGTAAACTCTCTTAAAAACTGGTAAAACAATTTTTTGTTTGAGTGGCCTGTCCAGCTCAACACATCAACATTGACAACCAATAGTGTGAGTTGGGGGGCAGGACTATCTGTTTGGCCGACCAATGAAAGACGGGGTTGTCTTTCGGAAAGCGGTTTGAAAACAGTGTTTATTTTTGTAATTATGTTCGGTGGCGCAGAAATTACGCATTTCAGCTTTAATAGGCCAACAACGTACAATATTATGTAAAAGCCTTAACCCTCCTATTACGTTCAGAATCTGCTTTCACCTTTTGCATTCGCTGGTCAATTTTGACCCGATAGAATTTAAAATTGTTTTAATAATTTTTAACCCGATGATTTTCATCTTAAACTATATTGTAAGTCATTAATAGGTTCTTAACTGTTCATACATGTAAAAAGAGTGATATTTTTGGCATGTTAACAGACAAATATAAAAGTTATTAATTAATATGCCATTTATTTAGAAATTATTAAATGTAGAAATTTTTGACATTTCAAAATATACATTAACTACAGCTAAACCAGTGTGATACATGTGAAGACATCTTTTTTATCAACAGTTCTGTGAAATTTTATCTAAATATAACATACTATTTATATGAACATCTAATGTGAGAATTACTAGTAATTTAAATGAATTTCCTGTTACTCATAACTGCTCAATACAACTTGGTGTTCAAAAGTTATGAAAGCAACATATTCATTTTCAACTAAACTTCATTAAAACAACTGTGTGTTATTCTGTGTGTGTGTTACTCTGTGTGTGTGTGTGTGTGTCTCTGTGTGTTACTGTATGTGTGTGTTACTGTATGTGTGTGTTACTGCGTACGTGTGTGTTACTCTGTGTGTGTGTGTGTGTGTGTGTGTGTGTGTGTGTGTGTTACTCTGTGTGTGTGTGTGTGTTACTCTGTGTGTGTGTGTTACTCTGTGTGTGTGTGTGTGTGTGTCTCTGTGTGTTACTGTATGTGTGTGTTACTGCGTACGTGTGTGTTACTCTGTGTGTGTGTGTGTGTGTGTGTGTGTGTGTGTGTGTGTGTTACACTGTGTGTGTGTGTGTGTTACACTGTGTGTGTGTGTGTGTTACTCTGTGTGTGTGTGTTACTCTGTGTGTGTGTGTTACTCTGTGTGTGTGTGTGTCTCTGTGTGTTACTGTATGTGTGTTACTGTATGTGTGTGTTACTGCGTACGTGTGTGTTACTCTGTGTGTGTGTGTGTGTGTGTGTGTGTTACTCTGTGTGTGTGTGTTACTCTGTGTGTGTGTGTGTGTTACTCTGTGTGTGTGTGTGTGTGTTACTCTGTGTGTGTGTGTGTGTGTGTTACTCTGTGTGTGTGTGTTACACTGTGTGTGTGTGTGTGTGTGTTTGTGTGTGTTACACTGTGTGTGTGTGTTACTCTGTGTGTGTGTGTGTGTGTTACAGTGTGTGTGTGTGTGTGTGTCTGTGTGTTACTGTGTGTGTGTCTGTGTATGTGTGTGTTACTGTATGTGTGTGTGTTACAGTGTTTGTGTGTCGGTGTGTTACTGTGTGTGGGTCTGTGTGTTACTGTGTGTTACTATGTGTGAGTGTGTTACTGTGTGTGTGTGTTACTATGTGTGAGTGTGTTACTGTATGTGTGTGTGTGTGTGTGTTACTATGTGTGTGTGTGTGTCTGTGTGTTACTGTATGTGTGCGTACAGTCCCGGTGACAGTCAAAAAAGTGTGTGAGAGAGTTTGGGAAAGAGGTTAAATGTAAGTGAAGTGTTTATAAGTAAAAATCTAATTCACAGATGTACAACAAATCTACATAATATTATTTGTAAAGCCACAATTGATTCCCGGGTCAAAATTGACCCGCAAACGCAAAAGATGTAACAATGTTTTTTAAATGGTTATATCTCTTAAATAGCTTTATTAATAAATCTGAAAAAATATATAAATAATTATACGTGTATGTATTTTGATAGTCTTGATAATGTCTGATAAAGTTTGGTTCACGTGCTAAAAACCGAGTGATATTTAAAAATTATTATGTACCTCAGGGCGGGACTATCTGACTGTTAAACATTATTTTTGCAATTCCGATCGGTGGAGCTTATCGCAGAAATTCTTTTATCATGGTACGGTCGTTTTAAAAAAAAATAAATAAATTGACACATAGATTTTTGCTAATTAATCTGATTTTGCTCTATGTAAACACTTGTACTGTTGTTCTTGCCCACACTGATGTGACAAACTACATTGTTTCTTGTGTTGACTACTTGTGTGTTACTTTCTTTTTTTGGAGCTTGACAACCCCTAATCACTATATACTTTTATATACGTTTATTGTTTGGAAAAGAACAGCTTGGACATATGGGTTTAAATGATGACAATTTTTGGCGGAACATTTCATCATATGCATCCATGTGTGAAATCTGACATTCGATTTGTTTTTGTGTTGCTTTGCATTCACATTCAGAAACCCATCAGTTTCAACTGAGACGAACTCTGATCAGAAGTCGAGAGTTTTTAAGAATTCCTTCTCTCCTTTTATTTAAGCAGTGCGCTGTCATACGGTACACTCCTGTCGAGTGAGTTCTCACCGGAGACTTGACAACAAATGCAAATTGACTAGAATTCTTGAATATATTTGTTAAATTCCTTTTCCTTCATTTCTATGTAGAGCCTCCGTGCATTAATTCTCCAAACCCACTAACATCAATATTCATTATCCATTTTATGCACATTGACAATGACAAACTTTTTTCGAGGAATTTCCTCTGAGAGTCGACGGCTCGTTGAAGGGATTTCATTTGATAAGTCCCTGATTGGCTTTATTAATGCGCAGATTAACAGTCTGCACATTGTTTTAATGAGCACTTCATCACCCACAGTGATGAATGAATCCTATAATGGTGTCAATTATGGTTATTTGCAATTGAATATGCAAGAACAAAAGGCCAGAGACTCAGAACAGAGGCGATTTTATTTAGATTTTGCCTCTTTCTGGCTGATTGGATTAATCGTTAGCTGAACGTGAACTTTGTGGTGAGAGTGAACGGTTAACATTTGAAGCGATATGAATCAGACGCTAGCTGGGCAAAGAAAATCGATTTTTAGATTAACTTTTTTTCTTTCTAAGTTTGGCCGATTCGATATCGAGTCTCAAAAGCCATGGTTCGATCTTTTACGCTTTGCGCAACTCTCCAATACAATGAGAGGAAATCGTTCGCATTTGCAACCAAATGTTGCGCTATGCGATTAAAGTGAATATATTTGGCAACTGACTGGTAAATGTTGAGATTATTTGTGTAGTATATTGGTGGAGTATTCAGCAGTGAGATCCTTTTACTGCGTGTTGAGAGTAAAAGTTGTTCCGTGTAATGTGTGTCCAAAGAAGAGATCCACGCGACCCATTTATGATTGAATAATGACTCTGTTAATACTCTTTCTGTTCTCCACAGTCATGTGTTGATTATAAATAACAAAAAATTAAAATTTAATTGTAATCAGGCATAGCACAGATGAGTTAAAGCCATTCGAGTCTCTCTTGTTAATATTCGCTCATTTACAGGCGCTGCCGGTTTTCTTAAAGAAACAGTACCGGTTTTTAGCATGTGTTCAATAGTACAAATTATGCAATCAAAATATAATATATGCAGTTGTCGCAGGGTGAGCAAGAGACAGACACAGTGGGTGTGGTGTCAAGCCTCAGAGGCATTTATTGGAAATAATAATAAAAATAACATGTCCATAAAAGGGGTAATTAAGTGTCCAAGGGGGAATAGTGTTCATAATAAAGGGGGAATCTGGCATCCTCGCGGTGAGACGGGGCTCCGTGAAGGGCGGGGTAGTGTCCATAGAATGGCCCAGGCATCAGCTGGGTCCGTCGGCTGCTCAAGCTCCCCTCCAAGGTCCACGGCGTGAGTGGCAGCGGCGTCCTTGGCGGCCTGACTTCCCAGGCCCGTGGCAGGTGTGAGGGGAAGGCGGCCCGGCATCTAGCAAGTCGGCGGCGTCGTGAGCTGTTCACCCCCAGCGACTCATTAATGTGTCCGAGGAACGGGTCCGGCAGCGCGTCCAACTCCGAACCCTCCCAGCTATTATATATTATAAATATATAATATATTGTATATTTATATAATATATTTATTATATAAGTATAATATATTTTAATGTAAAGTTTTGTTGACGTTGCCGATAACGTCGACTAATCGTCCCTAGTATTTAATCAATAAATACGATTTTATATTGCTGTGGCGGAATGATCCGCCCCTCCGTCTCGTCATCGTCGCCCCGCCTCTTATGGCCACCCTTCAGCCAGGCTCACGACGGGAGTTGGACAGGAGAGCGAGAAGAGGTGCATAATTAATAAGCCTCGTTCTGACAGCGGTGAATGAAGCACACCTGATGTGAATAATGCTTCATCACCGCTGTCTTTAAAACACAGAGCGCACCTCTTCCCAGGGAGCCGGCTTCAAATCTCCATGTGTGCGCACACTGGCATCCTAGCACACCCAGGACCAGAGCTGGGAGGGTTTGGACGAGATTGATGCACCGCCGGACCCGCTCCTCAGACCCTTGGATGGATTAAATGAGTCGCTGGGGGAGAACAGCACACGTCGCGGCCGACGGGATAGAGGCCGGACCACCTTACCCTCTCACCTGCCATGGACCTGGGAAGTCAGGCCGCCAAGGACGCCGCCGCCCCTCGCACCGTGGACCCTGGAGGGGAACGTGTGCGGCCGATGGACCCAGCTCATGCCTGGGCCATTCCATAGACACTACCCCGCCCTTCACGGAGCTCCGTCTCACCGTGAGGATGCCAGATTCTCCCTTTATTACCCCCTTTTATGGGCATGTTACTTTTATTATTATTTCCAATAAATGCCTCTCCATGGCTTGACGCCACACCCACTGTGTCTGTCTCATGCTCACCCCACCACAAAGCATATTTTTTTCTTTACTGCACTGGCAGAAGTATGAACAAGTGAAAAATACACTTATATTCAAGGTATATTCTCTGAAAACAAGTCTAAATATTGTATATGTTGCTTTTAAAGTAAATGTATGTTGTTTTAAGAATTTTTAGATCATTTTAAATGGGAAAACAAGACAAAAAACACTTGATAACAATAGGATTTTTTTGCAGTGAATTTCTTTTTTCCCTTTAATTCAGTGAATGTCATTTAGAGGTATTTTTAAAAGATGATGGTGTCCTCTTTATTGTTAGTAAGCACATTTAATACAACCTTTTAAGTCGAGGCACAAGCTGAATAATCGGTTAAGAGCTAATGATTAATTGCCAGAATAGTTGAGTAATCGTTCGATTAATCGATAATCAAAATAATCATTAGTTGCAGCCCTATTAAATACATAAATTTTTTCATTTTTAAAAAGCTAAAATGTGACCAAAATGATTAAAAATGAATAAAATTTAATTAGTAAAATTCATATTTTGTAATGTACCTTGTTAGAAGGTCCTCTGTATAATTAACAGCATTAGCTGGGAGAGAATTTATTTCATATGTAAGCAAAAGGGACATTATAACTGAAATATACCCATATGAATCCATATCGAAATCAAATCGAGAGCTTGTGAATCAGAATCAAATCAAATCGGGAAGTCTGCATCAAAGCCCAGCCCTTTATTTGAAAAAGTATCAGCATCATTAAACACAACACAGAATTTGAGACGTGTAGGATTAACACAAAAATGACATAAATCTCCTGAGATGCATGAACACACTCTGTTGCACATTGTTAGTAGACAAAATAAATAATCTACTTTCTTGAAGTCCACAGTGCTAAAAGAGGCCGAAGTTGAAGAAGCACTAATATATTGTGAAGTAGTCAGTAAGTGAGCTAGTATTTCATTCTGAACATAGCCAAAATCTCTACTTTTAGGTGTTGTGGTCTCAGTATGTGTCCTACGGATCCTGTTAAGGGTTTAAATGGCAGATGTGGACCGTATCTTTTGAAAACAACATTTTGGATCAGAACTCCATCAGTCTCACAGGGGCGTTCCATTACAAATCTCTTAATGAAAACTGGGTTATCTTCACATCCAGATGGACATTTTTGCTCAGACCTGCATTTCAGATGTCAGGAGTCTTTAGAATACCTCCATCTACTCTTTGAGCTGCCTTTGGTGGAAGTTTCGAAGGTGTTTTGATGGTGAATGGCTGGTTTACCAGCTAGACCAGCTCCACACCAGAACTAATCAGCATGGGATTTCTAGTCTAGGCCACATTCACACCAATACATTTTTGTACATTTGACTGATTTTTTGCGCATTTTACGATTGTCTTCCACTCAGAGACACCCTTTAACAGGATTAACAAAGTTAATCCAAATTTAGTTTGAGTTTTTAGTAAAAATGGATCTTAAACATCTTAGTTTTATTTTTACTATTTTAACCTGGTTTTCACCATAAAAAATAGCCATAGAAAGAGGCTGTTAAACAATAAACATTTAACAAAATAAATATATGCAATATCATATTTATTGATTATATACATTGATTTGTTAATTTTTTTTTAAAAACAATTTTAATCCAAATTTAGTTTGAGTTTTTAGTAAAAATGGATTGTAAATTTCTTTAGTTTAATTTTTACTATTTTAGCTTGGTTTTCGCCATAAAAATAGCCGTAGAAAGGCGCCGTTTACAGAAAGGCTGGTTTTCTTAAAGAGACCGTACCGGTTTTCAGCACGTGTTTAACAAATCAATGTAAATACCTGCAAATAGTACAAATTTGATTGATTAAATGCATTGAATTGTTAATTTATTTTGAGTTTTTAGTAAAAATAGATCCTCGTGGTGGCGTAGTGACTCGCCTCAATCCGGGTGGCGGAGGACGAATCTCAGTTGCTTCCATGTCTGAGACCGTCAATCCACGCATCTTATCACGTGACTTGGAGCAGGTTACCGCGGAGACGTAGCGCGTGTGGAGGCTTCACGCTATTCTCCACGGCACCCATGCACAACTCGCCACGCACCCTACCGAGAGCAAGAACCACATTATAGCGACCACGAGGAGGTTACCCCATGTGACTCTACCCTCCCTAGCAACCGGGCCAATTTGGTTGCTTAGGAGACCTGGCTGGAGTCACTAAGCACACCCTGGATTCGAACTCGTGACTCAAGGGGTGGTAGTCAACGTCAATACTCGTTGACGAGTATTGAACATCTTTAGTTTTATTTTTACTAATTTAACCAGGTGTTCACCATGAAAATAGCCATAGAAATACACTATTTACAGAAAAATCGGTTTTCTTAAAGAGACAGTACCAGTTTTTAGCACGTTCAACAAATTGATTTGTAAAATAAAATTCGAAGTTAATCCAAATTTAGTTTTAGAGTTTTTAGTACAAATAGACCTTAAACATCTTATTTAGTGCTCCACATTAAGCATTGCCATGTGCTTGTCCTTCGAACGAGTAAATTGGTCATTCACTTGTCCAAGTACTCGTCCGGAGAGAATCAAGGACATTTAAGCATCTACCATGCACAATATATACATTGTCACAATACCAATATTTCAGTTGTCGGTAGTAAACTTTTTACATTTGTGATACTAACTTCAATAACACAACAAATAATAACAATTACTAATTTGTAACAATTGTTTCAAGTTCTCAAGTAGTTATTCAAGACCTACAAACAGTCATTAAAAATATCAATAAAAACAGCAATGAAAAGAAAGAAATGAAAAATAATAGAACAAAAAAAACAAGGAAATGCAGGAAACTGTTTTGGTGCCTCTTTGTGTTGTTACAACAAGGCGCCACTCATTAGCCGACCGCAGGCTTCTGGTGGGCGCGTAGCTCTGCAGAAATGATTTTAGGTATGCTGGAGCAGACCCAGTGACTGTTCTGTATGCCAGCATCAGAGCCTTGAATTTGATACATGCATCAACCGGCAGCCAGTGGAGAGAGACAAGGAGTGGTGTAACATGTGCTCTCTTTGGTTCATTAAAGACCAGACGTGCTGCTGCATTCTGGATCATTTGCAGGGGTCTAATTGCACATGCAGGGAGGCCTACAATGAGAGCGTTACAGTAGTCCAGTCTAGAGATGACAAGTGACTTAAGAAGTTGTGTGGCGTGTTCAGAAAGGTGGAAGGCGGAAGGGTCTTATCTTCCTGATATTGTAAAGTCTACATGATCGTGCTGTCTTTGAGATGTGGTCTGTGAAATTCAGTTGGTTATCGATGGTTACCCCTAGATTTCTGACCGTTTTGGAAGGCGTTACTGTAGATGCACCTAGCTGCACGGTGATGATGTGTTCAACAGCAGGGTTGGCTGGAAAGACAAGGAGTTCGGTCTTGGCTGGGTTGAGTTGCAGGTGGTGTTTCTTCATCCAGGCCGAGATGTCCACCATGCAGGCAGAGATTCGAGCAGTCACTGTGGTGTCGTTGGGCTGGAAAGACAAGTAGAGCTGTGTCATCGGCGTAGCAGTGGTAAGAGAAACCATGTGCCTGAATGATGGGTCCCAGTGATGTTGTGTATATAGAGAAGAGAAGTGGCCCAAGCACTGAGCCCTGAGGTACCCCAGTAAGTAGCTGATGTGACTTGGACACCTCAGCTCTCCAGGCTACCTTGAAGGACCTACCTGAGAGAGAGGAATTAAACCAGTCAAGCACAGTTCCTGTAATGCCCAGCGAAGAGAGGGTGGAGAGTAGGATCTGATGGATTTTAAAATGAATCCGCTTTTTCTCCACTGTTTATGTTCACTTTAGACATCACTCACTGTGTTTACATGAATACCTCACCAAGACTGAGGAATGATTTTGACCGGTCAGGCATGGATCCGAGCTATCACGCGAGTTCTCGGAGCTCACGCGCATGTTTGTGCGCACACACATAAGACACCTGTCAGTCAAACAGCGCGCAGCTATTACTATCGCTAGTATAAAATTACGCACTCTGGATTATTTTCAACAGCAGAATAAGAATATTAACTCTGTAATAAGTGACACAGGCCTTGGTTATATCACAAATATAGCCGGTTATTTTTCCGTTAATGACGTTTTAATCAGGCTACTTATCTGGTCGGCCAAATAAGATTCTCTTTCACTTGCCCCTTCAAAAATCTACTTGCGAACAAACATTAATGTTGAGCCCTGCTTTCAAAAACGCTCTCTAGTAGCATGTATTTGAAAATGATGTTTGGAAACTGAAAACGAGTTTTCAACTGAAAATGTATTAGTGTGGGCGTGGCCTAAGTTGGCCTTTTTAGCTGGAAACTAACCCAAAAAAATAGTTAAACTCTCAATGCTTCACTGTTATTAATCATTGGAGGGGTCTAAGTAGAAAACAACGGGACATCTCAAATCTCTCCTACTCTATAATGAGTGTATCGGAGCGTAATTCAGAGTGTGCGAATAAAGACTCTTCTACCTGCACGCTGATAATCGCCATCTCTCATTTCTATGGCAACACGCTCATCTCTCAAGGTCGCCTTTGAGTGAAGAGAGATAACACTTGGTGCAATCTACACCTCGAGCAGATCGCGCTTTCTTTCTAGCAGTTTACCCAGTGCCCTTGAGTGCACACTAGGAGGCTTGTTCAGTCTCTTCTGTGCTGCTGATAAGGCAAATAGTGTTTTTTGTGGAGTTATTGAATTATAGGTCAAGCACTGACCTTATACACACAACTGAGCCTTATTGATCTGTGTAAGGGCTGAAGTTTAGCTCACTGCAGCTTAACCAGGTAAACAGGTCATATGTAATGTAATGAACCACGTGTAAAATGTCACTAATACCAGAGGGGACACATTTACTGTAATTAATCATTTTTGTAAATACTTTATATGTGAACGAAAAACACCATTACAACAAGGTTGTTTAAGGTTATTTGTTAACAGTTAGTATCATGAACCTTTTATTAAAGAAGCACTCAGTCATGTTTTGTTTATGTTGTCTTAGACTTACACTGACACCTAGTGGAGTGGATGCAGCATCGTTCAAACGCAGTAGTTTTTAGCTACTGACGCCATTGCAGAAATTCACTATTCACAGTCAGCGATTAATTAAATCCATGAGTGAAAGTGTCCAAAAACACTTAAGGATGGTTACTGAGATTAAGCCAGTAGCATTCAGCTGGTCATGTGATCATAACATGGCAGCCCCCATGTAGAGACCCTCCCCATTTACAATAAAACATGTCTTCATCAAAAGTGAGTACTCATGATTTTATACATTTTTATACATATGTTTCAAATGACTATTCATTTTTTTAGCAGTAAAACATTTGTAATGAGGTTAAAATTACTGAGTGCTTGTTTAATCTTTGTTAATGTTAATTTAGCATTATTATTTCATGTAAGTTTATAATGCATTAACTAATTTTAACATGTCATTTTAACTTTAAAAAACAAAATTGAAATCATCATTAACTATGATTAACAAGCGCTTTAAAAATATTGTTCATTGTTAGTTCATGTTAACTGTTATAGTTTATTAATGACGTGAATGAATACAACCTTATTAATTTTTGTTATTTAAAAAAAAAAAAAATTTTATTTTTATTTTATTTTTATTTTTTTTAACTCTACTGTATTTAAAAATCGAATTTGTGTCGTGGGTGGATTTCACGAAAACTTGTCCAGGTCATTTAAAAAAAAAAAAAAAAATATATATATATATATATATATATATATATATTGCCTAAAGAAAATAAAGCCTGCTGTTTATTTATTTTTCATTATATCATTTATATAGTATTTTTTCTGTATTACAATAAAAATACTTTTTATTAAAATCAGTAACATTTAAGGGCAAATATTACCATGATGTACAAAAGATTTTTTGCAATTTAAACAATAAATTAACAGTAATTAGAGTATTTATTTATTTATTTTTTTATTTTTTTACAGTATGATAATGAGGATTTGTAGGGAAAATTTGCTTAATTTTCATAAATAATGTCAGAATGAAAAAGTCTTGGTATATGTTGACGCAGTAGTTAAAAATGAAAAATACTTTTACAGCATTTATTAATCATGGTTGATGTTAATTTCTACATATACTAATGCCTCTGTTACATTAAAAGTTGTGCATGTTAATATTAGGCTAGTTAAAGAAGTGTTACGGGTTCAATACAAGTTTACCTCAATCTGCAGCATTTGTGGCATAATGTTGATTACCACAAAAATTAATTTTGACTCGTCCCTTGTTTACTAAAAGAAACAACAGAAAACCCCAGCAAGACACTTCCAATGAAAGTTAACGGTGCCAGTTCATAAACGCTAAAATACACATTGTTTCAAAAGTATAGCCACAAGACGTAAACGTTATACATGTTAACATGATTATAGTGTGATAAAATCACTTACTAACTTTATCTGTGTAAAGTTATATCCAATACCGTGATAGCAGGCTTTAGTTATCATGACAATATTGGATATAATAATAATTGGGATTTTTTTTTTTAGTCAAATATATTTTGTGGTATTTCATGTTCTGGACCGGTTTCAGAAGATGTGAATGCATGATATGTCCTAAAAATGCAGGTTTGAATCCTCCCCGTACAGTAAGCTGATGCTCATGTGATGCTGGACATTTGGAGCGTGTATGGCTCTTGAGTGCCTTCCTGTCTTTTCTGTTATTGTTGTTAATGTTACTCACTCACTCGATTAATGGCTACTTGTCAGGCCAGAGTTTCATATTTCACTGAAGCTGTGCAGAGATGGAGTAAATCAATAGCTGAAATAGAGAGAGAAAGGGAGAGAGAGCGCTCTATCCAGCACGCATGGGTTGCACGGCTGCTGCAGACACCGCTTGTGCCCCTCGCTTCCTCAAACCACACTGGATCAGACCATCTGGGCTTGCGGGGGTTGCCATTTACATCCCGTCTGTCTTCCCCAGGAGTCCGCATCTTGAGGTGGCCACACGGCATGTCACATTGCATTTCTAATGCGACCGACGACCTCAAACACATGCGCGATGCACTGAAGCTGCGTCACGGGCATGTGTGAGTCGTCACTCTGAAAGATCCCCCCATCATTCTCCATCCCTTTTGTTTTAGTCCAATCTTTGGACTTCCAGCCTCTGAGTCTACGAGAGATGTTGTGAATGCGATTCGCTGGCAGTGATTGGCCTGCATGCGTTTCGTCTGCACGCGAGAGGCACACAGGTGAGCTGTCTCCTGCACACAGTGACTGCAATAAGGTAAGCATCTGCACCCCCTCCCCCCCCCCTCATTCTGCTCTTCCTGGCAGTGCATGCTCCTGATCAGCACAAATGCTCCCCAGATGCTCCCATCACATGCTTAACGGTGTGTGTGCTTTTATAGGGAATAAACAGGTTTATGTTGCAGGCAGTGCATGCATGCAAACTCGCAAATGGCATGACATGGCCCCTGACGTGCTGTTATGTCCGGAACGGGCCGGCCCAAGTGAGAATCGTGGTGGTACTTGAGATGGCACTGACACAGACAGGAAGACACGCTTCATGCATCTTGTATATAACATGCATTTTGGCAGTTTGTGCTGCCGGATGCTGTTTTTGCCACCTTCTCTGAGCAATTGATTGGTGATGCGTGTTAGGACTTCCTGCCCTGGGGTGGTGGGGGAGATGGGAGATGGAGGAAGAAGCAGGTTGTTCTCCCATCTGTATTAACACCTCACAGCATCCTGCCACGGTGCAATCTCAGAGGCCTGTGTGAGATCTCCACCAACAGGTGGCAGGAGTGCTGTGAACGATTAGACCTGTGTGAGGATAAGAAAGTGAACGGACGACAAGCACTGATATGTGTCCCTGTACGAGACGAGATTACCCTTGGCATGGTTCAACCTGGGCATTGGTACAAACATTACTTATAGAAGTAGCCGAGTTGCATTGACATCAGCGGAATGCACTCTGGGTAATTAGTGGTGTTTACCAAGTCAAGAATCACTATTTCCATTGCTCATAGTGACGGCATTTATGGTCACTTAAGAAAAGTGTTCCTCTAGGTCAACTGGTGGAGTGCATGTTGCTATCAATGCCAAGATCATGGGTTAATTTCCCAGGGAACACACAAACTGGTAAAATGTATAAATGTGTCTGCCAAATGCATAAATGTAAATCAGCTTATTCCAGTTTTTTTTTGTTGTTGCAAAAAGTGGCGTACTGAAGCCACATGTAAACGAGAATGGTATTTTCCTTATGCTGTTTAAAGGCCTGTTCACACCAAATCTGTGACAGTTTTGCGGGACGAACTTCCAACATAATGTCTATTCCCATGAGTCTTTAAAAAAATTAAATGAAAATGTATTTCACCCCTGAACAGTAGGTGGCGCTGTTGCTGTTCTACAAACATTTATTTAGTCTCCTGCCCGCATGGTATTTTAGAGCTCCGGTCTATTCTTTATTTAAATTATTGCAATATTTTTTTTTATATTATCCTTGCAATAAAAATGTTTGTCTACAGTAAAATATTGTATGTATAGAGTCTTTTTATGATATATATTACTACAAAATTAGTGCAAATGCATTTGTGAACGTCGCTGCTAATTTTAATGGCATCAAAATATAACGGGCACAGTGATATACATGAAATAATATAACAGCTGCATGTCCAATGCCGGTGTTTTCCAGTTGATTAGCGCCAAAAACATGCTGGATTGAGCAGCTCCAATGACTCTGGAAAAATGACAGAAAGCTCTTATCTCATTGGTCACTCAGTTTTCATAGCAGTCCAAAGAAAAAAATCTGAACACACTTCGTGAAAACAAAACAAAAAACGTTGGATTGTTGGCGGACGATTTGTCGGACCCGATGTGAATGGCGCCATAGGATTGCGTTGTTCCCATTCAAAAGTTCGTTCGGAACTAACAATCGCACCGAAAAACAGACTTGGTGTGAACAGGCCTTAAGGAAGTATAAGGAAGCGGTTTAACACACCTAGGATTCTGCTGGATAACGTAGCTTATGTGGCCATGTAAATGCATAAGCAACATTCTAATGCAAATTCACTCTAGCGCACCAGGAGAATTTCAGGGTATGACGTAAGAGGAAAACCCCACTATTACAGCGTAATGCTGCCGCAGGTTTGATGGAAAGTTCACCCAACAGTGATAATTCTCTCAACTTTTATGCCGTCCCAAACTCGTATGACTTTCGTTCTTCCCTGGAACACAAACAAAGACATCTGAAAAATGAATGAGGTGTTTTGTCCATACAATGCAAGTCAACGTTGTCAAAGTTTCAAGCGCCAAAAAGGATGTAAAGTCAGCATAAATGTAATCCTTACGACTCGAGTGGTCCTCTGAAGCGGTACGATCACTTTTGGCGTGGATCAGATCACAGTGGAAAGTCCCCCGTGAAGTGCTTTGACCAGCATGATTCGATTTGGTGTTTTGACGTATTTTCTACTGAAACAGGAAGTGGGGGCGAAACATGTCGAACGACTTGTCCCATTTTTAAAAATAGCTCATGCTCATGTCAGATTCACTTACTGGGGAAACTTGAAGCGATCTCAATACCGGCCAAGGCAATTCTCCTCGAGTGCTGCTCCCACGTTGACGCGTCCCATTCAAAAGTTATCATCCCTATGCCCTATTCCCTTTTTAGACCATTACCTTCCACTGCGAGAGCGTCAAATGGCTGAACAGTGATAACGATCAGTCCGAACTCTCTCTTAAGCGATTCTTATTGGATTTGGAATGACCCTACAGCATTGATTGTGCTCCATTCAAAGTGCCCTGCAAAGGCATTATCAGCGCCAGTTAGAACACAGCTAGGCACATTGAACGGTTGTAGGGGGAGGGATGTTTTAGTTCTAGAAAGCATTTGATTGGATAAGGTTTAGAAGTACACTAGCATATAGCTAATAGACATGGATTACAAGCAGCAAAACTTTACTTTTTGATTTCACGGGATCTTTAAGTCCTCATTCGCTATAAATCTGATTAATTTTCTAGTGTATACCATCAACCTTTTGGTGACCGCGGTACATTTTAAAAGTAATATTTCCTCATCTTAAACCACAAATGCATTTTAAAACCGTGAACCTTTAGCAACACTGTAGAATTAGTACGGGACATGCAGGGCAGTAGACGTCCCGTTTAAGCCAAAAATGGGTAATTTAACGGCTAATACGGGTTTTGATTACTTCAAACCGTAGAATTGGCAAGCTCTGAGCAAACTAGTATTTTAGTACTTTTAGCGACTCAAATTTAGACTAAATATTACTCTCAAGTTAAGCTGCGATTTTGTAATATCATTCAATACAACAGTAGCAATTAAAGGTTGCACATATTTGATTTGCCGTTATGTATTTGGTAGTACTTTCACCTGCATATGTTGTTTTTGTAGTGCTGGTGTCCTTAACTAGCTTAACCAGCAAAACTTCCAGGGTCAACAAGCCTCGGTTGAAGGATCATGCTGGTTCACCAACTACACCATCACTAACCATTTTATGTAAATTCCTGCTGGTCTTTTCATTAGGGTTGTGATTAGCTTTGTTATGCCACTGCTGCATGTTACACACAACGTGATGAGGTCACAGATAAAGCCGAGGTCACAGTATGAGGTTTAAACACATAACCTCGCACAGACCCAATCACGCTGAAAACAGTCATTAGTGCTCGGCTATTACATTAGATATGTGCATAATTAATTCCTCAAGGGAGTAAACATCTCAACATGTCACGGATACAAAGTTTTAATCACGCCTGTGTTTTCATTTGTTAGATATTTTATGTAAATCTACTCATTAGTCAACTGTTGTTGACCATGGCTTTGCTTTCCAGGGCGAACATCTACAACAATTATCAGTCTATCAAAAACAATTAGTGTAGCCTAGGGGCTCTCTTTTCTTTATAAACTCATTCAAAGAATCTCAAGCTCTCAACGAGGACTTGACCATTATAATACACTTAAACGCTTCGGTTCCACCTACAACAACAGAGGCCAGGCCACGTCCATGCCGCTGAATATCAACAAAAGCGAACTCATCAAAGCGATGCTCTGGGCGTTTGCCAGCAGTTGTTCTGGTTTGATTCTAGCTCGTTGTCCTTGTTTTTCAGCCCTTTTCCCCTTCAAATAATTGGGCAAATTTGTCTCGTATAATAGATTACTGAAATATATTAAACCATTTTCAGTGGCAAGAAAAAGTATGTGAACCCTCTGGAAATAGCTGGTTTTCTGCATTAATTGGTCATAAACTGTGATCTTCATTAAAGTCACACGTATAGACAAACATAATGTGCTTCAGCTAACACACTAACAATTATATTCTTTCATGTCTTTATTGAACACATCCCATTAAACATCCAAAGTGCTGTTGAAACGTGAACCCCTTGGCTAAAGACGTCAACAAAAGCTAATTAAAGTCTGGATTTTGCATCCAATTAATGAAATGAGATTGGAGGTGTGGGCTAGAGCTACTTTGACTTATAAAAAGCACTCAAACATTTTGAGTTTGCTATTCACAAGAAACATCTGCTGGCATGGACCATGCCTTGCAAAAAAGGGATCTCAGAAGACCTACGATCAAGAATTGTTGCTTGGAAAAGTTTACAAAGTTATATTGAAGAGTTTAGATATTCATCTGTCCACAGTTAGACAAACTGTCTATAAATGGAGATGATTTAGTACTATAGGTACTCTCTCTAGAAGTGGCCGTCTAGTCAAGATGACTCAAAGGGCACACCGCAGAATGCTCAATGAGATATAGAAGAACACTAGAGTGACAGATAAAGACTTGAAGGAATCATTGGAACTGGTAAACATCTCCATTCACTATACGGAAAACATTAAACATAAATCTTCATTTGAACAATCCCGATATCGAATCTTAAAATCATGAAATCGAGCACTGGTTGATCTTGTTAACAGGCCAAAAAATAACTTGAATATCCTGTTTCCCTCGGAAATATATCAGATAAATACAATTGTTTTATTGCACATTTGCATAATGAAGATTTTATGTACATTAGGAATATACACTAGGTTTATAAAATTAGCAATGCACTGATACTGATATTGGTATATTAGGTAGACAGAGTGACTTCACAAAAATCGTGTTAAAGTCTACAATGAGATATCATCTGTGTGTAGGTTGTAAATACAGGATAGTTTTAATGTAAGGCTGATGTTTTTGAGGAACATGTCCTGAAGGGATTTGTACTGGAGTGAGTTCTGATCCGAACAGGCATTAAAACAGGCAGTGTCAGGGAAGACAGCCAATTTAGTCATTAATACTGCACAACCTTTGTCTTCTTTTACACCGTTCTAAACTTCTAATTTCTGTAAAATGGATTTGTTGCTCTCACTTAAATCACAGGAGGAGAGTTCACCAGCTTGTCAAGGCCAAAGTGGTACTTAGAAATGCAACTTTGAGTGAAAAGTTATACAAGTTCTAGTTTTTTTTAGTCAATGAACATGAATTCTGCAGATCCTGGAATCATTATTCATGTTTTGTAATGGACTCATGGACTTTGTAACAGACTGTGATGAAGCGTTTTCTGCCCTAAATCTAGCAAGCTTTTTATAAATTTATAACATTATACTTCGTATGGGGCCTGGGTAGCTCAGCGAGTAAAGACACTGACTACCACCCATGGAGTCGTGAGTTTGAATCCAGGGCGTGCTGAGTGACTCCAGCCAGGTCTCCTAAGCAACCAAATTGGTCCGGTTGCTAGGGAGGGTAGAGTCACATGGGGTAACCTCCTTGTGGTCGCTATAATGTGGTTCTCGCTCTCGGTGGGTGCATGGTGAGTTGTGCGTGGATGCGCGGAGAGCAGCGCAAAGCCTCCACACGTTGTAACGCGCTCAACAAGCCACGTGATAAGATGCGCGGATTGACGGTCTCGGACACGGAGGCAACTGAGATTCGTCCTCCGCCACCCGGATTGAGGCGAGTCACTACACCACCACGAGGACTTAGAGGCCATTGGGAATTGGGCATTCCAAATTGGAGAGAAAATAAAAATAAAATAAAAAAAAACATTATACTTTGTATTATATTACCCTGGAATTAGTTAAAAAAAAAAAAAAGTTACCACAGCTGCGATGAAGTTTCTCATAGAGCCGCTGAGGGAGTGACAGTAAATTTGACATGTTCTCTCATCTGACTGCTGTAATCCACCATAGGAGTCTGCACAGGCCTTAAAATGAAACCCGAACTCGACCCATACCCGAGACAGTGTGGCTCGACCCGAACCCGGACACTCTCTTTATAATTTAATGTAAGCATAGTAGGCAACTTTCGTAACACGGCAGCCCTTCAGTAGGCTACACTAGAGCAGAAGGGAAAAAAACATTGCTTTACCGTTTATCAAGTACTGAAACTTTGCTTGGTGCAGAACAATCTGGAATAATGTTAAACAATGTAACAGTCACCTCTTTGCAGCCTGAACTTGTTCAGAACGTTGACATTTTGTGAAACCTGCGCTAAAACAATCTAGATGCAGCGCAACTAATGTAATAGAACGCAGCTCTCTCGACATGCGTTTTTGAAACCAAGTTCTTTTTCAACATGACATGGTGTCTGTTTAGATTTCACTCACCAGTGAATGAATTGTGCAGTATAGTGGTGAAGCTTTCATCAGAAAGATCCTTACACTGCGAGTAAAAGTTGTTCCGTGTAATGTGTGTCCAAAGATCAGCTCCACTTAACCGATTTATCACTGAATAATAATGTAAACAAAAAAAAAACAACATTTAATTATAATCGCAAGCAGGACAGATGAGATAAAGCAGTTCGAGTCTCTCTCGTTAACATGCGCTAATTTAAAGACACTGTTTACGGAGATGCTGGATTTCTTAAAGAGACAGTTCCGGTTTTTAGCAAGCGTTCAGCCAATCAATGTAAATATCTCTGAATGGTACAGATTATGCAATTAAGCAATAAACATGTAAGAGAACATAATATATGCAATATAATATCATATGTATTGATTTAATACATTTTGTTCATTTTTAAAAAGCTAAAATGTGAACAAAATGGTGAAAATCTAATAAAATATAATTAGTAAAATGTATATTTTCATATTGTACCTAGTTAGAAGGTCCCCTGTATAATTCACAGCATTAGCTGGGAGAGAATTTATTTCATGTGTAAGCAAAAGGGACATTATAACTGAAATATATCCATATGAATCGATATCGGAATAGAATTGAATCAAGAGCTTGTGAATCGGAATCGAATCGGGAAATCTGTATCGATACCCAGCCCTATTCAGAGCTCATGTTAGGTCTGTCTTGAATGGTTTATTCATTATCTAAAAAATCTTATTTGTTTATGTGGAAAATTATTGGGATATTTACTTAGAAAAAGTTTGCACAAAAAAACAGTCATATATTTGTAAAACATCATTTTCCACCCTCATTCTGAGCCTCGGTTTTGGTGCTGCTTCTCCTTTAAGACTTGACAGTACACGCCCACTGTTCTGATTGGCTCTCTGCTCTTGATTGACATGCCCTCTCTTCTTGCCATCTCAGAAGTGATTAAAGGTAAAGTAGGTGTTGATGTGTTGTTGTGGAGGAGGTCAGATGTAAATGTCTACCACAGTGTGACATCACAATGAGGAGGAAGTAGAGAACGAGTCGTTTTGGCAGCTTGGTTTCAACAAATGCTCTTTTTGTAGTGAAGAGAAAGTTTTGAGTTCTGAAACTTACAGTATGTTTTTATAGTACAATGAGCTCTCATGTGTCAAAAGATCAAGGAACATTTGATTCCTCATGTCATAACCCCTTTAACTCTCTATCTTTTCCTCTTGACTAACACTGTGTTCCGGCTCAGTTACTGTTCCGGTTGCTCCCGGTACACTGCACGAGTCTGTTTGTAGCTTGCTAGCCTGCTTAGCATTGCTTATTCTTTATCGTTTGCCATTTTACCATGTGCTTTGGTTTTTTCCCACTTTTCTACTGTTTCAACTGTGTGTATTTTACTTGCGCACCCTTTTCTCTTTTTTCTTTCCTTTTTTTCCGCTTGTTTACATCTCGCGTCTCGACTGCGTGCATTCGTTTTCTCCTGTGTTTTACATGTGTTTTACATGGATTATTGCATCAATCTCAAACATCTGCTGATCAGGAACCACATTGAACCACATCAATCTCAAACCCTCGCCGCTCAAGAACAACCATAACAACAACAACAACAAACAATTGCGGTAAGTCATGGCATCCGCTCATGTTATTTCTTCCTGCATTGCATGCCAAATGTTTACTATAGCTTCTTCCGTCAGCAGTGAAGAATTTACATGTGATTAAATGTAAGGAATTAGTCAGGCTGACGGAGAAGGTTAATGAGTTAGAGAGCAGCACACACACTTTGGTTCTGGCTTTAGAGCCCCCGCAGCAGGGTGTTTGGGTGAAGTCTCGGCGGCATACTCGCTCAGCAAAGCGACACCACTCTGCCGTTCCAGTTAGGGTTTCCAATCGATTCTCCCCACTCAGTGATGCACCCACTGAGAATAATGTTGAAAGAGCTCTGGTTATAGGAGAGTCTATTGTAAGGAACATAGAAATAGAGACTCCAGCCACTATTGTTAAATGCATTTGTGGTGCCAGAGCATCTGACATCAGATCAAATAAACAAGTTCTGCCTAATGCTATATACAGATTTTCTAAAACTATTATTCATTCACTAACGATGTCCAGCTTCCCCAGTCGGAGATCACTAAAGATAATGTTAAAGAGGTGTGTGAACTTGCAAAAATGATGTCAGACACTGTAATATGCTTTGGCCCTCTCCCTGCTCATCGTGGTGATGAGGTTTATAGTAGATTAGTGTCATTGAATGGCTGGATGTCCGGAGAATAGCATAGGATTCATAGACAATTGGAAGAGTTTTTGGGGTAGACCTGACCTGCTAAAGAGAGATGGAAAAAAAATAAATAATTTAAGATAAACATCATATAAAGGTAGGGCTACTAAACATTAGACCTCTTTCAACCAAAGCACAAATTGTAAATGACATTATTACAGATCACAGTTTGGATGTGCTCTGTTTGATTGAAACCTGTTTTAAACCAAATGTATATATTAGTTTAGATGAATCTACTCCACCAGGTTATCGTTATAAACATGAGCCTCATCCGAAGGGTCGAGAAGGAGGTGTTGCTACAATTTACAGTGAAGATTTTGGTGTTACTCAGAGGACAGGATATATTTTAGTCTTTTGAACTAATAATGCTTAATGTGACACCGTCAGATATAGATAAAAATTATCTGTCGTCTTTTGCCCTTGCTACAGTATATAGATCACCCGGGCCGTATTCTGACTTCCTTGGTGAATTTGCAGTTTTCTATGAGATCTAGTAGTTACTGTAGATAGAGCTTTAATTGTTGGTGACTTTAACATTCACATAGATAATGAAAATGGCACATTGGGATTAGCATTTATCGAGTCAGACAAAATGTGACAGGACCAACGCATCGCCATAATCATACGCTAGATTTACTTCTGTCATATGGAGTTGATGTTGATACTATAGAAATTCTACAGCAGAGCGATGACATCTCGGATCATTACATCGTCTCTCGTTTGTTGCGATCAGTTGATTTCACTCAATCTACACCACGCTATCATTCAGGTAGAACTATTCTTTCGATCACTAAAGATAGCTTCACTAATAATCTTCCAGAATTGTCTCACATACTCAGTAAGCCAAAAAGTTTGGAGAACTTGATGAAATAACAGAAAATATAAATACAGTCTTCTCTAGAACTCTTGAGAGTGTCACCTCCCGTCAATTAAAGAAAATTAAAGAAAAAAGCCCCTCATCATGGTACAATGATCACACTCATGCTCTCAAGAGAGTAGCTTGGAAAATGGAGCACTAGTGGAAGAATAATAATTAGAGGTATTTCACGGTGCATGGAAGGATAGTGTTTGTAACTACAGACAGGCACTAAAAGCTGCCAGGTCAGCATATTTTAGCAAACTCATAGAAAATAACCACAACAATCCTAGGTGTTTATTCAGTACTGTGGCTAAATTGGTTAGGAATAAAGCCTCGACTGAACCAGATATTCCGTCGCAGCACAATAGTAATGACTTCATGAATTTCTTTACTGATAAAATTGAAATAATCAGAAATAAAATTTGAATTATGCAATCATCTGTCACAATACCATAGAAAACAGTGTCTCATAATTTTCCTCACGTGCAACTTCAATCCTTCACTGTCATTGGTCATGAAAAGCTAACAAAACTTATCAAAAAATCAAAAGCCACAACATGTATGTTAGATCCAATACCAACTAAGCTCTTAAAAGAGGTATTCCCTGTAATCTCAGAACCTCTTCTTAATATTATTAACTCCTCGCTATCCTTAGGACATGTTCTAAAAAACTTTAAAATGGCAGTTATCAAACTGCTTAAGAAGCCACAACTTGATCCTGGAGAATTGGTTAATTATAAACCAATTTAAAATTTCCCATTTATGTTGAAAATACTAGAAAAGGTAGTGTCCTCCCAACTATGTTCATTTCTACAGAGAAATGGTATATATGATGTATTTCAGTCAGGATTTAGGCCTCATCACAGTACAGAGACTGCACTTATCAGAGTTACTAATGACTTCCTCTTATCATCTGATCGCGGCTGCATTTCTCTTCTAGTGCTTTTAGATCTTAGTGCTGCCTTTGACACCATAGATCATGACATTCTCTTGAATAGGCTGGAGAATTATGTTGGCATTAGTGGACTTGCATTAGCATGGTTTAGGTCCTATTTAGCAGATCGCTACCACGTTGTCTGTGTAAATGAGGAATTGTCAAACCAAACAAAAGTTAAGTATGGAGTGCCACAGGGATCAGTTTTAGGGCCTCTACTTTTCTCCTTATATATGCTTCCCCTGGGGGATATTATTAGGAATTGTGGAGTAAGTTTCCACTGTTATTTCTTCTAAACCCAAATTAGCGGAATGTATCAATGAAATCAAAGATTGGATGGCCAGAAATTTCCTTCTACTCAATTCTGACAAAACAGAGGTACAAATTATTGGACCAAAAACTTCTAAAGACAAGCTGCTAAAATATAATTTGACTCTCGATGGATGTACTGTTACATCATCTTCTACAGCGAAGAGCTTAGGTGTTATATTTGATACCATTATGTTCTTTGAAAATCTAATTTCCAATGTTTGTAGAACAGCATTCTTCCACCTCAGAAATATTGCTAAGTCACGACACATGCTCTCTGATGCTGATGCCGAAAGTCATGTGAATAATTCATGGATTTATGACCTCAAGACTAGATTATTGTAATGCATTACTGGGAGGAAGTCCAGCAAGTTCAGTAAATAAACTTCAACTGTCAGAGTGCTGACTAGAACCAAGAAATATGATCGTCGTTATATTGGCTACCTGTTACATTTCGTATTTTAAAATTCTGTTATATACATACAAAGCTTTGAATGGTCTAGCTCCAGTCAGGAGCTTTAGTTGGGTCTACCGGAACCAGAAACATTTCACAGAAACATTTCTCATAATCTATAACTCTGCAATAAATTGAATGGCATCTACGCTAATATTATTCTATTTGTTTCCATGTCTCAACCTTGGGATTCATATCCCGAGGTTACCAGAGCCGGCCAGATCCAGCTCCGTTCCTGCTTGGTGTCGGACTCCACTGCTGTGATGACGACAAACTACAGCCGCTGCTAGCCAGACATCACTTTAGTCTTTTACGACGGAATTCAGAGGATGAACTGATGCCAACTCCAACCGTAAGACATGCCTGAACCTTGGATTTAGGATGGATCCCACCGAACCTCTCCGAAATGACCTGCCGGTTGAGCTGAGATCAATCTCTTGAAATGGAATACATAGACTATCAATTATTTGCCCACAAAAGCCTTCATCAGCCAGCTAAAAAAGGACAATGCATCAATGTGAACGTCTGCAGTTAATCCAGGATGAACTTCAAAGACATTAGTCATTAATCTTACAGTTCTTACAAAAAAGACTCTTAACACTTACTTAATTTACTCATATTAAACCATGCACTGCACATAAATAACTAATATTGGCATTATATTCATGTTGTTTAGTCAGAGGGGAACTGGCCCCCACAGTGAGTCTGGTTTCTCCCAAGGTCATTATTCTCCATCAACCAACATCTTATGGAGTTTTATGTTCCTTGCCACAGTCGCCTTCAGCTTGCTCTCTGGGGTTATAAATACAATTATTATCTGACTACTTAATTATTTATTTTTATACACAATTTACAATTACACAATGATGACTCTAAGACTTTATAGATATTACAGTTTAATTTTCTGTTAAAGCATGATTTCTGTAAAGCTGTTTTGAAATGATGTGTGTTGTGAAAAGCGCTATAAAAATAAAAATGACTTGACTGGCCTGACAGAATCAGCTCACTCGTGTGTGTTAGTGTGATCTTCAGGATAATGAATTCTTGGAGAACACACAGTTATCATACGGTCTCTTTTGGCTTTGAATATCGAGAGGCTCATTTATTAGAAGATCAGAGCTGTTTTCAGGAAATACAGTCAGATTATGGACCAACAAAGGAATGTTCCCTATATTTTTCCTTAGTAAATTCTTATTACTCTCTGCTTTATATCCCAGTGGACCAGAACATTTTCATGATCAAACTACTGAAGTTTAAAGCGGATCTAAAACATCTCTGTCTTTATGCTCTCATACTCGCGAGGCATGAAACTAGTCTAATTACATGGTCTTTAGGAACCTTATTGGACAAATAAAAAGCTAATTAAAATAATTACACTATTCATAGTATTGCTTGATTTTACATTACAAGCAAGAACATTGCAAACATGTCTTGAAAATCTGATATATCGCCGAGCCCTATTTCAGACAATAACATATGTTATGAAAGTATTGGTTCTAGTGTGTTTGCCTAATGGATTCTTAAATATAAATTATTGCATCTCACCTCGAGATATTTTTGCTCTTTTGCTGGAGTCACTGTCATCCATTTCAGAGTAACAGTCCTGACAGCAGCTCTTTATAATGCTATCGGCAAAACACAACTACAACCCTAAGATGACAAACAACATACACCGCCTCTCCACTGCATTACATTACAGCTCTTTGTTTTTAAATAAAAAAAACTGTGTTTCATTTGTTTCTAGACGGAAATTAGATTTTCACCTTGGAGCTTAGTTACAGTGGCAAGAAAAATATGTGAACCCTTTGGAATTACTTGCATTTATGTATACATTTGTCTTAAAATCTGGTTTGGTCTTCATCTAAGTTACAATAATGAACAAACACAATCTGTTTTAATAACACACACATTATTGTATTGTTCTTGTGCATATTGAATACATCATTCAAACATTCACAGTGTAGGTTGGAAAAAGTATGTGAACCCATAGGCTTATGATGTCAACAAAAGCTAATTAGAATCAGGAGTTGGCAAACCTGGCATCCAATTAATGAAATGAGATTGTAGGTGTGGGTTAGAGCTGCTTTGACTTATAAAATGCACTCAAACATTTTGAGTTTGCTATTCACAAGAAGCATCTGCTGAGGTGGACCATACCTCGCAAAAAAGAGATCTCAGAAGATCAACGATCAAGAATTGCTGCTTTGCATAAAGCTGGAAAGGGTTACAAAGTTATCTCGTAGAGCTTAGATATTCATCTGTCCACAGTTAGACAAACTGTCTATAAATGGAGATGATTTAGTACTATAGGTACTCTCTCTAGAAGTGGCCGTCCAGCAATGATGACTCAAAGGGAACACCGCAGAATGCTCAATGAGGTACAAAATAACCCTAGAGTGACAGATAAAGACTTGAAGGAATCATTGGAACTGGTGAACATCTCTGTTCATGAGTCTACTATATGGAAAACATTAAACAGGTATGGTGTTCATGGCAGGACGTCACGAAAGAAGCTGCTGCTTTCCAGTAAAGACATTGCTGCATCTCCTGAAGTTTGCCAAAGACCACTTTGACACTCCACAACGCTACTGGGAAAATGTTTTGTGGACTGATGAAACTAAGGTTTAATTGTTTGGGAAGAACAAGCAGCACTACGTATGGCGTAAAATGGGCACCGCATACCAACATGAAAACACCATCCCAACGGTGAAGTACGGTGGAGGGAGCATCATGATTTGGGGCTGCTTTGCTGCTTCGGGGCCTGGAACACTTGCCAACAGAGGGAAAAATTAATTCCCAAGTTTATCAAGATATCCTACAGGATACTATCACGTTGTGCAGGTCTAATCCGCAGCAACCGGAAACACTTGGTTGAGGTTATTGCTGCCAAATGAGGATCGACCAGTTATTAAATCCTAGGGTTCACTTACTTTTTTCACAGCATTTTGAATGCTTAATAGGATGTGTTCAATAAAGACTTGAAAGATTATGATTGTTTGTGTTTTAGCTTAAGCACATTGTGTTTGTCTTTTGACTTTGATGAAGATGAGATCACATTGTATGACCAATTAATGCAGCAAACCAACTAATTCCAAAGGGTTCACATACTTTTTCTTGCCACTGTATGTTTCCAGCATGGCATGGAGAACCGGCAAGTAAATTATTTTTTTCTCTCTCCTCTCTCTCTCTCATCGCCGCTCCGCCCTCCCCTGATCCAGATAGACGGGGATGACCTGCCGGCAGACGGGGCGCAAGGCACGTCCCCCCCCCCATGCTGGGGGCTCCCCGGCCTGAGAGAACGGGGGAGGAATGTGGCAGGGCGGAGGGCGGGGCTGGGCCGTGATTCCACACACCCGGCCCCTAATTGGGCTGATAAGCCCAAGAGGGATAAAGGCTGACTGGAGACGGAGAGAGAGAGTTACGGACAGCTCTCCGACACCTGTGTGTGTGTTTTGTCTTTTTGGTTCAGTTTATAATTAAACTATTATTTATATTATCAAGCCGGTTCTCGCCGCCTCCTTTCCATTGATGTGTTACAAAGACAAAGAAAGAAAATACTTTTGTTAATCATAAAATAATGGGCGAATACTTTCAGATGAATTGACCTGACTGATACATCATCCTGTCTCTACTATGAAGTATACCTGAGCCCAGTTGAAATTTGAGTAAAGGTGTAAGAAGAAAGGCTGCTAACGAATTGGTGCCTGCAATCGTTTACAGATCTTGAATCTTTCTAGTCTCCCGTTCAGCTGCAGAATATCCCATCAGGCGTGTTTTGCACCTGAAAGTGGCGTCTGACACATAAAAGACTTTCCACGTGCGAGGAGGTTCACAGCAGATGGAGGAGTTTCTTTCAAAGCGCTTGTGATCCATTTGTGATTGTGTAATGATGCCGCATTGACGTGTGTTCCAAATAAAGCCATGATGCTGAACTCTGTCATATAATGATGCTGCATTAGTACAGAGATCATTATAAACAAACATCTCCAACCACATTATCTTTTGAATGTTTAGTTAAAGGTGCACTATGTACTTGATGATTCAGTTCATGTGAAAACATAACTTTTTTGGCAGTGTAACAAATAACCACTGCGCACAAGCACATACAGGAAGTTGCTTTCAGAGTTTAATGGAATACTTTGTGGTTTCCATTAAGTGTGCTGAAATCCCACATACAGCCTACAGTCGTCATTGTACTGAAGATACTGCAGTAAATCACTCAGTGTGCATGATAGCTGTGTAAATTAGAAGATAAATGTTATCTCTGTTTAGGGACGCTGCTAATAGTTTTACCCTGCTACATTTTGTTTAGAATAAAACGGCATCATTAATATAACATTTTACAGTGCTGTGAAAAAGTATTTTCCTCTTCCTGATTTCTTCTATTTGTGTGTATTTTTTATACTAAATTGTTTTAGATCTTCAAACGAGATATAACATAAAACAAAGGCAACCTGAGTAAACACAAAATACACTTTTCAAATATATAGATATATATAGGTATATTTTTTATTGAGGCAAAAAAGTTATCCAATACCTATATCACCCATGTGAAAAACTAACTGCCCCCTTAAACTTCTAGCTGCCACCTTTAGCAGCAACAAAGAAATGCTTCCGATAACTGGAGATCAGTCTTTCACAACACTGTGGGGGAATTTTGTCCCACTCTTCTTTCCAGAACTGCTTTAGTTCAGCCACATTGGAGAGTTTTCGAGCATGAACTGCCCATTTAAGGTCCTGCAACAGCATCTCAATCGGGTTCAAATCAGGACTTTGACTACGCCACCCCAAAACTGTAATTTAGCTTCTTTTGGGGCATTCAGAGGTGGACTTCCTCCTATGCTTTGGATCATTGTCTTGCTTCATAATCCAGTTGTGCTTGAGCTTCAACTCACGGAGTGATGACCGGACGTTCTCCTTTAGGACTTTCTGGTAGAGAGCAGAATTCATGTTTCTCTCAATAGCAAGTCGTCCTGAAGCAGCAAAGCATCCTCACACCATCACACTACCACCACCATGCTTGACCGTAGATTATTCTGTGTTTGATTTACACCAGATGTAACGGGACCCCTGTCTTCCAAACAGTTCCACTTTCAACTCATCGTACACAGAACATTCTCCCAAAAGCTTTGAGGATCATCAAGGTGTGTTTTGGCAACATTCAGACGAGCATTAATGTTCATCTGGGTTAGCAGTGGTTTTCGCCTCAACACTCTTCCATGGATGGCATTTTTGACCCGTGTCTTTCTGATAGTGGAGTCATGAACAGTGACCTTTATTGATGCGAGAGACGCCTGCAGTTCCTTGGATGTTGTCCTTGGCTTTATTGTGACTTCCTAAATGAGTCGTCACTGTGCTCTTGGAGGAATTTTGGAAGGTCAGCCACTTCTGGGAAGGTTCACTACTGTGCCAAGTCTTCTCCATTTGGAGATAATGGCTCTCACTGCGGTTCTTTGGAGTCTCAGAGCCTTTGAAATAACTTTGTACCCCTTCCCAGACTGATGTATTTCAATCACCTTTATCCTCATCACTTCTGGAATTTCTTTGGACCTTGGCATAGTGTGCTACTGGGTGACCTTTTAGCCAACTTCATGCAGCTGAACAAGTTGTATGTAGGTGTTGATTTGATTGATCAGGGCTGGCAGTAATCAGGTCTGGGTGTGTCTAATCCAGCTGAACCCCATTATGAATGCAGTTTCATAGATTTGGGGATTTACACACATGCCCAATTGGTATTGGATCACTTTTTTTGCTTCAATAAACAACATTATCATTTAAAAACAGTATTTGGTGTTTACTCAGCTTACCTTTGTTTTATGTTAAATTTTGTTAGAATTTTTGAAACTATTTAGTATGAGATATACACAAAAACAGAAGAAATCATACTTTTTCTCATTCCATTAATTTCACATGGAGGTTTGGGAATCGAGAACAGCCATTTTTTATATAATAAACCTCTCATCATGCAGTCGTGCTTTAATGGACATTGCACTGGGAGTCCAACCTGAAACAAGAAAACTGGTGAGACATCTGCAGTTTTACGTGACAAGTGTCATGATGGAAACGATCTTGACGCACATTTGTGAGGGCATGAACAACTGTGATTGATTGAGACACAATTAGAGCTCATTGTGTCAAGCATTCTTAGAACAATAAACACACTGGTGACAGCTGCTCTTGGGACCGGCGCTGCACATTTTCATCTTATTCAGGATTGACAGCAGAGGAGGCGGAGTCTGTCTGAGGCTTAGAGAAAAGGAATGCCGTGGGATGAAACATAGTTGGGCACATCTATAATAAAAGCTGTTTTCTGATGTTCCGACGGTCTGCAGTTTCAACCAGAACTGATTGGACCCAAAAAAGTGACAGGGCGAGTCGCAATCCGTTCAGGTTGGTCTCACAGGACGACGAGGATCCTGTTTTTGCTCATTTTAAAAAGGTCACATACATGTTCATGTGCGGAGAAATTCTGGCCTGTCAGAAACTGAATGAAAATGGTGTTGAATGTCATTGTGCTTTGAGCTTCACTGTAACTTCAGCTGTCATAGAAGCCAGAGAGTGCTTGAAAAATGTCATGCACATCAGGGATGGCATGAGGTTGAGTAAATGATGACAGAATTTGTATATTTGGGTGAACTATCCCTTAACTATCGCCTTCAAGTCTGGTCCACTTTACATCTTATTCTGACCAAGAACCGCCTACTTAGACAGGAAGAGTGTGTCTGTATACCTCTTTTACTTGATGGATGGTTTTAATAACTCATCTCGCACTGTTGGTTTGGGAATCGATTACGGCTGGGTATTGATACAGATTTCCCGATTCGATTTCGAATCATATGGGTGTATTTCAATTATAATGTCCCTTTTGCCTACATATGAAATAAATTATCTCCCAGCTAATGCTGTTAATTATACAGGCGACCTTCTAACTAGGTAACTAAGTTTTCCATCATTTTGGTCGCATTGTGGCTTTTTTTTTAAATGAGTAAATCCATGTATTCAATCAATAAATAAGATATTATATTTCATATATTACAACCCCAATTCTGAAAAAGTTGGGACAGTATGAAAAATGCTAATAAAAACACTCTTTGCTGTATTGAAAGCTCTACAACTACACATTATTTGATGTTTTACCTTGTGAATTTTTTAAATTGTTTTATGTACAGTAATTTCAAATCAGATGATTGCAACATGCTCCAAAAAAGTTAGGACAGTCGAGTGTTTGCCACTGTGAAACGTCACCATTTCTTGGCTTTATCTCTTCAATGCCATGCATGATTACAATTGTTTATTTTATGTTGTTTTTGATCAACAACTGACTGTAAAGAACAGAAAGAGTATTAAAAGAGACATTATTCAATGACAAATCGGTCGCGTGGATCTCGTCTTTGGACACACAGAACAACTTTTACTCACTGCTGAATACTCCACCAATATACAACACAATTACTGCTGAGCGAAGTTTTACCAGTCAGTTGCCAAATATATACATTCTTAGTCTCACAGTGTGACATCACAGTGATATCCTCTCATTGTAGCGGAGAGTTGCACATAGAGTAAAAGATCGATCTTGGGATTTAAGAACCGATATCGAAATCGATATTTTTACCCACCCCTACAGTCGATTTCCCAATTTGATTTGATTCCGATTCACAAGCTCTCGATCCGATTTGATTCCGATTTTGGATAAGATTGGATTTGATTGTTCCCTTTGGGTATATTTCATGTATAAGGTTAATTTTGCTTAAATATGAAAAAGTATTTCTCAGCAAATGCTGTAAATTGTGTAGGGAACCTTCTAACTTGGTTTATAACGGAAATCAAACAACAAAACGATTTAAGCGATATAATAATCTGCACAACCAAAACTGAAGTAAACTGTAAATTAAAAGTAAAAGATCCATCTTGGGTTTTAAGAATCAACATCGAGATCGTTCAAATGAAGATTGCGATGAATCTAAATATCGTTGTTTGTACCCAACTCTTCCGCGCTGTTCATGAGTGATACCACAAATCAAGCGGCCCGTTGAGGAGAGGCGTGCTATTACTTTACTTTACTACACTTACAACTAGATGTCAACCGATATATCGGTTTTACTGATTAATCGGAGCAGATATTTGCTTTTTGGAATGATCGGTTATCTGCTAAAATAAATGCCAATAGTTGTCAGTCGATTTTGTTTGTTTGTTTGTTTTATTTCTCCGTTCGTTCTATATACTCACCTGGATGATTTTTTAGAATCTCACCTAGTCTCATAGAATGAACGTTATTATAGCAAAATTTTTTCAAAATGACTTTTACGTGCCATTTTTTAAAACGATTGGCCGATTAATTGTTATCTGTCTTTTTTCTCCTTCTTAGTTGTTATCAGAAGATTCCAGTATCGATTGAGACCTACTTATAACCACCTAGAACACTCTAGCAACCATATAGCAACACCATAGCAATCACTAACAGCACTCTGGCAACTGCATATCAATGCTCTAGCAACCACTAAAACACTAGCATCACTGTGGCATGCTTTGTGTGGGTAACCACCACTCACTGTTTCTTGAGAAATTCTAGTAACTGTTTGTGTTGTGTTGGGTAATAAATGCAGATAGCATAAATTGGTTGACACTTTTCTTTAAGGCTGATGTATTCTGGCTACCCAGTTAAGCAAAGAAGCCAAAGGCTGTTCTAAGAACTGTTTCCTGAAGTAAAAAACCCCGCCGGTGTAATGCACCCGCTTCTGATCAGACTTCACCTGGTCATTGTATATTTGTGTAATTAGAAAGGTGGTTTCTGGGGGTGTTCTGTTGGAGTCTCACCCGCCTCAGAAAACCCCATAAATATTTCATGTCAGGTGGCCGCGGATAACACGACACGCTCGCCTGGCCCTTTTGTGCTGCGTGACATTCCCTGCGGCGATGGAGTGGCCGGTAGGCACGCTCTGTTTCTATTAATGCTTTTGTGCGTGAGAGATACTGTATGTATAGCAGGCAGTAATGCAGTCCAGTGTTTGAACAGACTAAGTCTAAGAACTACTTTGAAGAAAAGCAACAGGAGAATGTCTTGTAGATTTGGCTTTGGCGACTTCAGCCTTTTACATGGCAGAAATACTTTTCCTAATCTGTATTTCTTCTCTTGTTTTCCAGCAAAAATATCTAAGCATCCTTAACTTTGCATAAGATTTAATATGTGAATACGTAGTGCATATGTTTTGAATTAAGTTTCTTTTTTCTTACGAATATCAAATTTAAAAAAATAAGCATTTTTTAACAATTTGCTAATGTGATTAAGAAAACACACTTAATTGAAGATACTGTATGTTCTCATAATATCGTATGCAATATAAGTTTTAAGGACGCTTCGAGATTTTTAACGCTTCGAGATTAAGCTCAAGTCAATTTCTCTTCTTTTAAAACAGTAACTTACGGTTATTTTTTATACTGATTCCAAAATGTTTTATTTTTTTTGCATTGTTTACACAGATATGTGTCACGAAGATGTCCACTCGCAGCTGTCAGGGATCAGACGCGCTCATCAAGACGTTAGACACCATCCCTGAAGATAAGAAAGTGCGAGTGCAGCGGACGCAGAGCGGCTTTGATCCCTTCGAGAAACCCGCCAGCCAGGTGAAGCGCGTTCACTCTGAGAACAATGCCTGCATCAACTCCAAAAGTCCCTCCGCCGGGAAAGAGTCTCCCAAACTACGACGCCACTCCAGTCCCAGTTCTGTGAGTCTGTGTGTGTGTGTGTGTGTGTGTGTGTGTTTGCGTGGAAAGTGTGTGTGTGTGTTTGCGTGGAAAGTGTGTGTGTGTTATTGGTGCTAATTAGAGTTTGTTATGGAATGAGCGACTCTATGGCTATTTTGACTGATAACAGATAATGATTTTCCTTGATATGGCCAATTCCTAGACCTCTGAGGAGCTTTGAAATGCATTTTTAATGTAGACATTTTCTGATTTTTCAGTTATTTATTTATTTGCTAATTTTTTTGGTTAATAGATATAATAGGTCTTTTTATTAGTAAAAGTTAGAAATTTGGCATGAAATTAACCTTTAAAATCGCACAATAATACAGTGAATTTGATTTTTAAAATACAGCGCAACAGTGCCTACCCCTTTTTTATTTTTAATTTATTTAATATTTATTTTTGGCCGTCATGGTGCAGGATTTTTCCTATAAATTAATTTTATAGTGATTTCATAAAATCCTTCATAAAAGAGTTGTGCGCCATACCCAAACTAAGCAGCTCTGAGGTGAATCACAACATTATAAACTTTGATTTGCCAGATTTAAAATAAAAATAAAAATATATATATATTTTTTTTTGGCTTCAAAAGCATTGCGAATGACTAAATTAATTAATTAATTAAAAACTATGGAAATATGACAAATTATTGATTTAAATTTTTTGATTATAAGTGTAGAAAAAATATTTTATTGCAAAATATTCATTAATATACATTAAGTAGTTTAAAAAGTGTAGGGACTCACATAAGTGCATCATGGGAGTGGGCGGTTGCTGCAGAGCTCTTTTGGTGAGCTTTGTTTGCTGCAATTCTCTGATTGGTGGATTTTTCTCTTCAGGATTCATGAATATTTTAGTAGTTTTTGTTTTGTTTTTACCAGCAATTCAACTCTTAAACACACTGAATTTTTAAATGAAGTTGAAATTCTCTGATTTTGTATGTTCCTTACTTTTTCTCTGTTGTTTTATGTTTTGTTTTGGATTTTTGTCGTTTGTGCTGGATTTGTGAAGTGAAAAAGACCTTGAATTTGTAGAAAGGCACAAATAAAATAAAGTTATTACTATTACATAATTTATGTAATTAATCGCACTGAATTAACGCATTAAATCGACAGCCTTAGTTATTATATTATATTTTTATTAACTTATTTATGTGATCACACCTGTTGTACCTTCAGGTGGCATAACTACCATAATATGTTGACTCAAGCAACTTTTAAAATATTGGTTAATATTTTAAAAATATTGCACAACACTGCAGATGTAATGTAAAAGCTGACTTTTGGCTACCAAACACAATATTTACCCTACAATGAGCTAATAAAGTGCTCAAAGGTGCTGAAAGCTATTTTGTTTTTCATGGAAAGAGACAGAAATGTGTCCGCGGTCTCTGACTATTTTGACCATTTTGCGCGTTCTCATTGTATTGTCGTTTCAGTGAATTATTGAGACATAATGCCATTTTTACGCCATGCTTTTCACAACAGTTGTCAGTTGAGGGCGCTATTACGCTACTCTGTTTCTGCATGATGTCGGTCTCAAAGTTCATTTGGTATCTTCTGAGTGCGGAAAGAGGGGCGTGGCTAATTCAACGCCTCAGTCTCGTGGAAGTAGAACGGCTGAAATCGCTTACCGCACCTTTAAGAATCCACAACAAAGAATAAATGTTCCATTTCTAATATTTGTATTATGTGAGACCGCGAGTGCCAAATGCTGGTCCTTTTCAAAATACACTTTAGAGGTCGACCGATTGTGGATTTTGCCCATACGATAACTTAGGAGGCGGAAAAGGCAGATAACCGATTCATCAGCCGATAGTTTTTAAAATCAATTCATAGAACGTTACAACATTTTCCAAGTCACATAAGAACAGACATAGAGGCCAGAGTACAAAATAAATAACATAACAGATTCAGTTTGTTTTTCAACCAAAATCCCAGTAATAATCAGAAAAAAAGATTGGGTGCATAACGTGGGACTTAAGACAAAACAAGCCTGAAACACACCAGGGACTCTTATTCTGAAATAACGTAGACTTGGCTCCGTTACAATGCTCTATATTTAATATTACCAAATTAAGCTTTTTATAGCCTATATATTATTATTATTATTATTATTATTATTCACATTATGAAGTTGGAGACACAATCACATATTTGTGATTTAGCATTCGTTCAAAGCAGAAGCATAGCATTATATCCCGTTGCCCATACGTTGTGGGATCCGAAGTATTTTCGCATCTTCAAAACTTAATGGGAGCGTTCCTTAATTATACAGAGCTTCCTAAAGACCGAACTAGTCGATTTTGAAAATATGTAGTTTTGTATGTTAGACCTGAGGGGAAAGATTAAGGGAGACGGCTAGAAGGAAGTACATAGCGAGCCCATTTGCTTGCTGATTCACTCAAATGAAAAATGGATGAGTGTACGGCCTCAAAGAGAAATGGAGAGAGCGTGACCTCTTTCCCATAATACCCTTCATAGACCTTATTCAGGATTTCCACTCAAACCTGTTCTCTCACACACCTCAATCACCCTATCACGATAATAACACCCCTTGTGAGGGTAACATTAGCCCGTTCTAATAGAAGCTGCTGGAATGGAGAGTACTTGGATGTGTTTACTCAAAGCGAGTCATGATCCGGGCGTGTGGTGGCCGCTGGTCACTAGGAGACAGCTGGTGTCTGGTGTTGATAAAAGCTGCAGGGTTTGCAGTTACAGGCGCATCTGAGCATGTGGTTATACGGGAAGTGTCCGGTAATATTTCATGCCAATTGCAAGAAGTGAGTTGCTGGTATCAAGCCACGAACCTGATTGCTGAAGAAACACAATGTTTCAGGAGAACTACTGGCACTTTTTTCCCCAAGTAGAGTTCTTTTTCACTTCATAATCCAGATTTCTGTGTTGCATTAACTAATGCAAGTTACATATGACTGTACTTACAATACATAAGTTATAGTATTAAATGAGAAATGCTATTACATTATCTTAACGCTCTCATACTCAAGTCGGGACATTAGACAGATAACATGGACTTTAGGTATAATAATGAATAAAGAGTACTACTAACCAAACACAACAGCGTTACTAGTCAATCGTACCTTAGCAAGTGTTGCTGTCCGCCATATTATGAGATAAGCATTTGCTCTTTTCTAATGTAAATAGCATTAGGAACAGTTCACTTACAGTAATGTTATCAGTTGTAATCGCCATCAAATTAGTTATTTTTTGTGGGTACATTGTGATAAGCATTTGCCTTCATTCTGATTCACAGTCTCTGCAGTATTTAATAGTATTTTGTTTTTATTTGAAAAAATAAATATAAAAAATTATGCTCAATCCTTTAAGCGCTGAAGGTGTTTTGAAAGATTTCCTGTTTCAGTAGCATACCCAAAATTAAAGGCTTATAACTTGACAAAAAAAAAAAAAAACAGTGTTTGGTATCAGTAGCCTAGTTTCCATCCACTTTTCGCGCTATTTTGTTATCGACAAAGTGAAAATGCGTAAAATAAATTAACAAAAATCAGAAATTTTTCGTCTTCTGCCTGTTTCCATTCAAGTGGCCTTTTATTGATAAAAATGGTGTGCGTGATGACGTCATGCATAAAAAAACACTTTGTCGCATACGTTTTGTTTTATCGCAAAATAAATCTGCCCTTAAGCCGTTTCCATACAGAAATGTGTTTATCGCTAATTCGCCTCCCAGATGTCCCTAATTTTTTTCCTCTGAAGTTTTGGTAAAATGGGGAGAGTATTGAGACAATTCATTGAAGTTAGTCAGTTTACTGTCATTTTAATTTCACAAATAAATGCAATCAGAAGAGGAGGAATTGCAATCAAAAGGGAACAGTTGCCCTTCTGATAGGACCGTAATATCGGTCCTGATGTTGCGCCTATCGCAGGTTGCCACCGGTTACGACCCGAAAGTGAATCGTCATGGTCCTGTTCAAGCTGGCAACCTGCACCAAGTAGTGGAGGAAACTTTCAGTCTTAGTATAAGGAGCATCCATCGACGTGTATATACTGTGTACACAGATATTAAAGAAACATTGATGCAGTGTAATATCAGTGTTTACATATATGATACATTCCTGATATTCAAAAGGCTATTTTGAACAATCATCTAATCTAAAGCATCGCCATCACAACTGCATTATGTCCCGCATATTTGTCCAGCAACTTTTAACGACCAAACTCAGCAAATGCGATCCGAGGTAAAGAGGGTTCGATTTAAACAATTTAAAAGTTTTAATGTTCAAAAGCTCGTTTTCTGAAAGTGAACTTATTGGACAAATAGTTCTGATAGTTTATAGTCTTGAAGAGTAGAAAATGTAATTCAGCCGACTTTTTGCGTCTACAGAACATGGTACGGCTAATTTTTGTGTTTAAAGTTTGTGTAAAGAAAAGGCATATATAGGTTTAAAAAAAATAAATAAAAGAAATTATATATATATATATATATATATGTAATTTATTTATTTTTTGGGGGGTAATTTATTTTTTTAATTTATTTAATTTAATACAGGGAATTTTGTCGGCATTTTTTCAAAAGCTAAACAATAATTTTATAGAATTGGGCTATATGGTGTTTCAAAAAAGCACACTGATGTTTTTCTCCTTGTATTGTGTATTTATTTTAAATTTTAAACATCTTTGTGCACAGACATTATATGTTTTTTGTATTGTGGGCTAATTCCGTGACTGCCGTCTATTATTTTGAATGGTGTGGAAAAGCCACTTTAATAAATAAACGGATGTCTACCATGATTAAATTAATCGCAAACAGTGGCCATTCATTTGTTCTGCGTGTGCATGATACAAGATATTTGTGTTGGCACTCCTGGAAGTGTCATGTTTGCAGTGATCAGATTTTTATGCCGTTAAGATCAATCCATAATCACGTACAATAAATTGGCTTTTAAGGATCCTATACCTTGTCGTCATGATTTACAGGCTAACGATTGGAGCAAATTGTGTCATGTGACACTACATTTTTGCGTTAATGCCAATTTTCTCGACAAAAACTGTTTCCAAACTAGTTTTTCGCGACATTTGATGTATCGACATAGAGTTTATGCGCTAGAGTCAACCGGTCGACACTTGTGAAATTTTAGCGATAATTTGCATTTCCATCAGCTCTATTTTGATGCGCTAAAATGTTTTTCGCAAAAAATCCTTGGATGGAAACTTAGTTAATGTAAAGAAAACTTTTCAATTTTTTTATGATACATTCTGACACTCTCAGCCCAAGAAATTGCTAAAAAAAAATAACAAAAAAAATTGTCAAATTTTTTTATTTTTTTTTCTTATTTACATAGACACCTGACAATTAAGTTGGTGTTGCTTATATGCCGCATTTTCACTTTTTAACTTCATGAAAGATAAACGGAACATAAAATATCACACATCATTACTTAGAGGAGGTGATTATCTTTCAAACGAGTCCAGATACAAGATAATCAGATGCACAGATCATTAGATAATCCACATGAAGCACAATGTTACATATGACCACCAGGAGATGGCGCCAAATTCACGCCACAGACTCGATGACTCAAATGACACAGAATGAAACTCATTCTGTGAAATCTCATTACTAAAATCATGTCTGCATGCTATACAAACCTTTAGTCATTGTTGTGTTAGCATGTGTAATTAGTTCTTATGTACAGTTATTATGTTTTATTTGTTTGAAGAGGCTTTTGGACACTAGGATAAATTATTTTTGTAATGTTATAACTTTTGATTGCTTTGTCGTATCAACACAACATTTGTCTCAGATACAGTTGACATGATTGGGAACAAAATTAAAGCAGTTTTTTGCAGCCACCTTATTTGCACCCAGAGATATATAATGTCAAATAAGAGAAATAAAAAAAGTAAGTAAGTTTCATAGGCTGAGAGTTTCAGAATGTATCATAATCTATATCATTAAAAAAATCTAAAAGTTTTCTTTACAATGATACTAAACACTTGACCCTCCTTGTTTTTTTGTCAAGTTATAAGCCTTTAATTTTGGATATGCTGAAACAGGAAGTCTTTAAAAATACCTTCAGAGCTTAAAGGGTTAAACTAGATTGCGGGAAGATTGCACAGCCTATTTTTAAGGTTTACGCATTTCAAAATTCGATCAAATTGGATTTGTGTAATTTTTAACCAAATTAAATTAATAAAACGAAAAAATATTATTATTTTTTTTTATTTAATTTATTTTAAGATGTAAATTTTTTAATGAAACTGAAATGCATAAAACCGTATAAGGAGAAAAATATGGACAAGATATTGCACACAAACGTCATTGGTTCTTTCTTGTCACCGCGGCAAATTTGTATGTGTGAAAGTGAACAAGATTTAAGAACGGGACGGTCTTCCACACCTCAGAGGGGGTGTGTCCCACACTTTGAGAGCTACTGCTATAGGACAATCTGTAAAGCTTGTTGAGTGAGCGACAGTGACCAAGAATGGGTTATTTCTCAGACACCGTGGTAGAAATATCTACAGCGCTAGCAGCCACATGGCCTTGTTAATGGTTTTAGAAACAGAGGCAGAACATGATGTCATTGAGCGTTACAGAACAAAGGAAATCCACTGAGAGCATCTGTAATGGTTTGTTGAGTCTCAAACGTCTCGCTCATTAATAGCTAATGGCTCACCGCACATGATCCTGTAACCTTTAGTGCCTGTGTGAGTCGAGATCAGCAGCGATGGAAATGTCACTCAGTCAAAATAGAAGTGTAACACAGCTCTGAAAAGCTCAAAGATAGTCAGAGGGATTTAGACTTCATTCACACTGAGATTTTTAGACTGACCAACTGCTGTTATAACTTACATGTTGCCAGATCTTATTCTTTTCTGTTCAGACTGCAGTCGCATTTGTTAGCACGTCTGCATTAGTTGTCATAGTGACGATGCAAAGCTGCGTAGGTTCACCATGCGTGAGAGTTTAGCAATGGATGCTTGGCCATTGATTATGTTTTTCATGTGGGCAGTAACCAACTATGAAGATGGCGTAAAAAACGGGAAAGGTGGCATATACAATGTTTGTTGCTGCTAGGGTTGACAACTGTTCAGTTTTAGCCGGGACGTCCTGTATTTTGGTCGATATTATGATGCCTATAGTACATGACATATGGATGTTTCATTCAGAAGTGATCATACCAATGTCCTATTCTCCTCAAAGTCTTTACCTTCAACTGTGAGAGATTCCGAGGGCTGAAAGGTCATTTTGAACTCACTTTTGAAGTCATTATTTATGCCGTTTGGAATGCAGTATATGTCTTCTTGTCGCAATTCTATGGAGGACTGAATGTGACAAATAAATAAACAGAAATATATTTGCAATGAAATGTAAAAAATGAAAATGTGTACTTATAAATAAATAAATACATGTTTAAATCTCACATAAATTATTATTTATACATTTATTTAATTATTTATGCATTATTGTATTTATTTCTCATTACCATATGGACAAAAAAAATGTAGAAATACATAAATGTGGAAATAAATTAATGTGGAAATAAATAAATGTGAAAGTAAAAACATGTATAAATAAACATGTAAATAGATAAATGTATACATAAAGAAATGAGTAAAATAAATATATGTGGAAATAAATAGATGTGAAAGTGAAAACCTGTATAAATAAATGTAGAAATAGATAAATGTATACATAAATAAGTAAAATAAATATATGTGGAAATAAATGTGAAAGTGAAAACATGTATAAATAAACGTGTAAATAGATATATGTATACATATGTAAAATAAATAAATGTGGAAATAAACAGATGTGGAAATAAAAAAGTGTGAAAGTAAAACGTATAAATAAATGTGGAAATAAATAAATACTATGTCTAAATTTATGTCTGATTAAACAATATTTATTTTATTTCTAAATTCACTTTTTTTTTTTTTTTTTTTTTTTTTGCAAATGTATTTTTAATATTGTCACATTCGGTCCTCCATACAAAACCAGACATAACAACCCATTGCGCACAATGAATGACAAATAAAAAAAATCAATCAATAAAATAAACACATGAAATACGATGTGACTGTTCAGACTGAGACACATTGACAAAAATCGGATTTTAATCGGATTTCAAACCACCTACAAAACATATTTAAATCAGATAAGACAAAAAAAAAAAAAAAATTCTGCCTGTGTGAACGCAGCTTTAATTCTGAGTGCTGTCAGTGTCACGTGTCTCTTTGAAATAAAAAAGAGTTTGACATGCTTCCTTTGAGCAATGGTTATTGATTAAAAAATGTTTATGAATCTCACAAAAACATGTTTAGGTTACATTTTAACACACTGAGTAAATTAATGAGTCAAAATTAAGATGTTAAGAATCACAGTTGATATTACTTCCAGTTCTAGGAATTCCACAAAAACAGAAAATGTGCATAATGTAAATGGTATACATGCTTTGTACTGCTGAAACATCTGCCCTCTACATTGTAAATCACTCGCATATGCGACCAAATTTTGCGCTATGTGACTAAAATGTCTGTTATTAGCCACTCGTCAGTGATTGAGTTGTGTAGTGGTGAAGCATTTAAGCGCTGCAATCCTTTTACTGAATGCATATTTATGACTATAAATAGATAAAGCGTCACCATCACTTTAGTTGAGCAATATTATGCCATAGTTACATTTACACTGCATATATCAACGTCAATTCTGATTTTGCTTTAACTTTTCCACGGTCTGTTTTCACAACATTCTCCGTTTTACAGCACGGCTACAGACCAGTGACACGCCTGTTTGACGTCTGTTAGAAGGTAAAATTGTTGCAAAACTCGATAGCTTGTAGATTTCAAGTATTTGTACACGTTAAGTCAATACACATTATGTGAGGAACGTTTGCTTTGATTCGTGTGTCCAAAGATCTATGCACTCCGTTTTAAGTTCATGTCTCTTTTAATACCTTTTCTGTTATTTACAGTCAGTTGGTGATCAAAAAGTACAAAATAAACATTAATTTTAATCATGCATTGCACTAATCAGGGAAAACCCACCATGCCGGTTCTCTTAAAGAGACGGTACCATTTTAGTGCTTGTTATACATATCAATGTCAATACTTACAGTCCATATAAACAAACGTGTAACAAAATGTTGTAAGTGTAATAAATGTGTACATATAAATAATAAAGGGACAACAAACATTGTAAACATTGTAAATATTTAATTATTTGACAAAGAGGCTCTTGCAGCATCTGTACAGGGCTTTTTACAAAACTTAATGTTTGTACATGGTATTTTTGATATAGTATCACTTAAATTATTATTTTTAGAATACAATAATTAAATTATTGTAATATGTGGTGTAGCAAGGAGGAGGGCGGGGCCGGGCCGTGATGAATCGGGCCCATGAGAGGGATAAAGGCAGCTGGAGGCGGCAGTTCAGGAGAGAGAGAGCTACAGGCAGCTGCCCTGTTTGCGTTTGTCTTTGTTTTAATTTATCATTAAACATTATTTTGATGGTTCGTCCGGTTCTTGCTGCCTCCTTTGCCTTTTACCCCGTTACATTTGTGCCGAAAACCTGGGAAGGAGGTGGGATTTGGTGTAGTAGAGTCCTCGCCACTACCATCCACCCCAAAGAAGCAGCTGCGGCCATCCGCCGGGGGACTGAGGAGCCTGGCCACCTGAAAGCGGAGGAACGACCGCCAACCGCGAGGGAAGGAGGGGCTCCCTGGGCCACTGCCAGGGGCGGAGGAACACAGCGGGGTCAGAGATAAGACCACCATCCGCGAGCAGGGAGGGGCTCATTGCTGACTGCCTGGAGCGGGAGAACCGCTGCCAGGGGCGAAGGAGACCCCTACCATCCACCAAAACGCGGCGGCGCATTCCGTCCGACAGGGGCCAGAGTACTGCCTCCGATCCACCCGGGGAGGAGTGGCTGTCATCCACTAGAGGGTGGAGGAGTGACCGAGGACCAGGCTACGACGAATTGGAGAACAGGCGTGTAGGTTTTTTTGCCTGAAGCAAAGGAGGGAGGAGTGTGGCATGGAGGGGGGCGGGGCCAGGCCGTGATGACGCACACCCGGCCCCTAATCAGGCTAATCAAGCCCTCGAGATTGATAAAGGTGGTTCGGGAGAGAGAGCTACAGGCAGCTGCCCTGTTTGCGTTTGTGTTTATGTTTGTGTCTTTTTGTTTAATTAAATATTACTTTAATGCTTCGTCCGGTTCTCGCCGCCTCCTTTCCCTTTTACCCCGTTACATGTGGAATTCTATTTTCATTATTAGGTTCCAACGTTGTGTTTTTTTGTTTTAATTTGTATGACATTTTTAAATGGTGACAACAGTTTGTATCATTACTATAAATGCAATTTCATATAAATTGATTGAATGTGAAATTTGTACTTTAAAAAAAAAGCTAAAATGTGATTTGAAATGATAAAAAGCGAAATATGAAATAAAATGTACAACCTCGCGAACTATATCGCGTGGAGTCATATATATGAATACTTATATAAAGTATGTGAAGATGCCCCCTACCCAGTTTGCTTAATGTCTTTTTCAGTTTTCAGGGTAGTACCGGTATGCTATTATGAACATATCCAATGACTTGGTCTGAAGTCTTACCTTCTTTTGCTCAGAAATTCTTCAGAGCACATTTCCTGTTTAACAGGAAGCAATTCATCACCTGCAGTATAAACAGCACCGGGTCGTTAATAATGGTGACAGCCTGCTTTATGTAGGTTATAGCAGAATGAAGTCATCTGTGTATAATTTCTGGCGCTGACCCACAATAACTGACCCATAAGCCTGGTGACCTCACATCTGGTGCAGCCACTGGGCAACACATGTTTGCAGGGTGACCTGAGCGACATCACTGGAGATTAAATGCATTTTACGGATCATTATATGCATGAAAAAGAAAAACAGCCAATGAGCATTCTGTACTTTGATAAAGAACTACTGTTTGATTGATGATGATTTCATCTCAATCTACAATCCATACCCCATAATGACAAAGCAAAAAACATATTTTTGATAACTTTGCAAATTTATTAAAAAGAAAAAAAACTGAAATATCACATTGACGTAAGTATTCAGACCCTTTGCTATGACACTTGAAATTTATCTCAGGTGCATCCCATTTCTCTGGATCATCTTTGAGATGTTTCTACACTTTGATTTGAGTCCACCTGTGGCAAATTCAATTGATTGGACATGATTAGGAAAGGCACACACCTGTCTATATAAGGTTTTATAGCTGAAAATGCATATCAGAGCAAAAACCAAGCCATGAGATCAAAGGAACTGCCTGCAGAGCTCAGAGACAGGATTGTGTTGAGGCACAGATCTGGGGAAGGCTAAAAAAAGTTTGGCTGCATTGAAGGTTCCCAAGAGCACAGTGGCCTCCATAATTCTTAAAGGGAAGAAGTTTGGAACAACCAGGAGTCTTGCTAGAGCTGGCCACCCTGAGAAGAGCCTTTGTAAGAGAGGTGACCAAGAACCCAATGGTCACTCTGGTTGAGCTCCAGAGATCATGTGTGGAGATGGGAGAAACTTGCAGAAAGACAACCATCACTGCAACACTCCACCGATCTGGACTTTATGGCAGAGTGGCCAGACGGAAGCCTCTCCTCAGTGTAAGACACATAAAAAAGCACCTAAAGGACTCTCAGACTGTGAGAAACAAGATTCTCTGGTTTGATAAAATGAAGATTGAACTGTTTGGCCTCAATTCCAAGCATCATGTCTGGAGGAAACCAGGCACCGCTCATCACCTGCTCAATACCATCCCAACGGTGAAGCATGGTGGTGGCAGCATCATGCTGTGGGGGTGTTTTTCAGCCGCAGGGACTGGGGGACTGGTCAGGGTTGAAGGAAAGCTGAACACAGCAAAATACAGAGATATCCTTAATGAAAACCTAATCCAGAGCACTCAGGACCTCAGACTGGGCTGAAGGTTCACCTTCCAACAGGACAATGACCCTAAGCACACAGCCAAGACAATGCAAGTGTGGCTTAGTGACAACTCTGTGAATGTCCTAGAGTGGCCCAGCCAGAGCCCGGATTGAACCCAATCGAACATCTCTGGAGAGACCTGAAAATGGATGACGGTCCTCATCCAACCTGACAGAGCTTGAGAGGATCTGTAGAGAAGAATGGCAGAAAATCCCCAAATCCAGGTGTGCAAAGCTTGTCGCATCATACCCAAAAAGACTTGAGGCTGTAATCGCTGCCAAAGGTGCTTCAACTAAGTACTGAGTTAAGAGTCTGAATACTGATGTCAATGTGATATTTCAGTTTTTTCTTTTTAATAAATTTGCAAAGTTATCCAAAATCTGGTTCTTGCTTCGTCATTATGGGGTATGGAGTGTAGATTGATGAGAAGGAAAATCATTTTAAGCATTTTAGCATAAGGCTGCAACATAACAAAATGTGAAAACAAATGAAGGGGTCTGAATACTTTATGAATGCACTGTACATTCTCTGCTGATCTGCCGTCATCTCAGCTTTGCTAAAATAGTTTAATATTGATATAGTGAAAAATATGATTTTTCGTTACATTCTAACATTGCTGTTATGTTAACTAATACATTTGATACATTTGAGTTGTAAACTTTAGACATCGGCCGACGTCAGACGATCCGTGTCCGCTTATACCGTGATTACCACATGGCCTTGATTTCCACAATGTGAAGAAAAGAAAGTGACGGAATCACTGAATCCAGTCATAAAAATTCCATTAGCTATAAAACATGGAATGTCTCGGAATTTGACATATTCGGGATGAAATAGAATGTCTGAATGCACAAATAGTCGATTTATGTTAGTAAAACTGTGATGTGTCCTAGTGTGATTATTAAACTGCAAAGGCTAATTGACAAAAGGTTGCAATCTAAATAAATATATAATCTGCATGTGCTGCACTCTTCAAAATGAATGTAACGAATTAACTATTCAATAATGATAATATACATCATGACCTCTCATGTGTTTTTTTTTGTTTGTTTTTTTTTTAAATATTACACCCGTTGGGAACATAAAATGTCCTGAAAAAGTGTGCCTTGAAAAGAGTGGGAACCCTGTTTAACCACGGTTATTTGATGATCAATACTGATACCGATTATTCTTACATTTAATGCAGTTGGAAAATATGCTCTTACACACGACTGATGATGATAATTTGTTTATGAGTTTTACATTAACAGATAGTTCATTAACAGACGGAGGTTGAGCATGGTGCTAGCAACTCCAAAGTCATGGGTTCGAGTCTTACGGCACACATGCATGTACTGGTAAAATGTAATTGTAACAGTATAAGGATGGACAAGGTGGCGGCGAGAACCAGCTGAACAGTCAACGTAAAGTTTTAATGCAAAACCCAACCTAAAACAAACATAAACCATAACACAAACAGACAAGCAACATGGCCGCGTGCGTCTCTCTCTCTCTCGAACCGGCGTCTCTGGCCACCCCTTTATCTCGCTCTCCCGCTGATCAGCTGATTCAGTGCTGGTCATGCTCCATCACGGCCCGGCCACGCCCTCCTCCTCATCACAGTAATCATTAATCGTTTTATTCCTCATTCATGATATCCTCCTCTCATTATTTACACTCATATCAAACCATTTTTATTGACTTCTTAAACTGTTTGATTCACAAAAGAGCGTCATATGACAGCAAAACATGCGATGAGACGCTGTTGTGTTTGCTAAATCAGAATTTTATGATGTGAATGCACTTAATTTATAAAAACGATTTTATTACCATTCTTCATAGATGTTTACAGCATTTACTAGTGAGTCTGGTGATTTCCTTATATGGTGTTTTCTGGGCGTGGATTATGATAATCATGAATGAACGTGCACACGCCCCCTATTTACGAATGTTTGGAATTCACTAACATAGACATGGTTTACTAACAAACCGTGAATCCGGCGGAACGTTTTCGGGAAGGTCCATTTTACGGGCAAATTACTCCGAATTTACTCACATATTTAAGAAAGTTTCATAATTGAGGCGCAATGTGTGTGTGGTCATGTAAACGCCAAAAACGTTTTTCTTTTATCGGGGTAAGGTCATAAACAGTTTACGCAGAAATCATTCAGCACGCAGATTTTTACCCGATTTTGCGTTGCATGTAAACACCTATAACTCAAGTGTTGTATGCACGACTGTTTACGTTTTGACGTCTAAAGCACAGAATAATCTGATGATTTCATTGTTTTTTTTTTCTTTTTTCTTTTTGGAAATAAGATGATTTTAAATGCACTCTTTTAAAAAGTCAGCCAGATGCGTGAATTAAATATAATGTAAATGATGTTAACTTCTTGATTTAAAGATGGCCTTATATGCCATTTATATGACAGATTTCATATATATTTTACTAATTAGTGTAATAAAGTTTACCATTACACGATGTCCAAATCTATCACACATATTTTCAAAAGTCAAGTTGCTGTCTGTTTGTATTGTTGTATTGATTTAGTTTTGATATCGTACTGATAAAGTTTTGTACCAGTAAACATCAGGTGACAAAAATCTCATCTTAACTTTGTCTGTTTCAGCCCACGAGCCCAAAGTTCGGAAAGGCAGATTCTTACGAGAAACTGGAAAAGCTCGGAGAGGGCTCGTACGCCACGGTATACAAAGGGAAGAGCAAGTGAGTTCTCTTTGTGTGTGTGTGTGTGTGTGTTTGTGTGAGAGTGTATGTGTGTGTTTGTGAGTGAGTGAGTGTGTGTGTTTGTGTGTGTGTTTGTGTGAGAGTGTATGTGTGTGTTTGTGAGTGAGTGTGTGTGTTTGTGAGTGAGAGTGTGTGTGTTTGTGTGTGTGTTTGTGTGAGAGTGTATGTGTGTGTTTGTGAGTGAGTGTGTTTGTGTGTGAGTGTGTGTGTGTTTGTGAGTGAGAGTGTGTGTGTTTGTGAGTGAGAGTGTGAGTTTGTGTTTGAGTGTGTGTGTCTTTGTGTGTGTGTGTTTGTGAGTGAGTGTGAGTGTGTCTGTGAGTGAGAGTGTGTGTTTGTGAGTGTGAGAGTGTGTGTGGGTTTGTGAGTGTGTGTTTGTGTTTTTGTGTGTGTTTGTGTGTGTTTGTGAGTGAGTGTGTGTTGGTTTGTGTGTGTGTGTTTGTGTTTTTGTGTGTGTTTGTGTGTTGGGGTGTGTGTTGGTTTGTGTGTGTGTAAGAGTGTGTGTGTGTTTGTGAGTGAGACTGAGTGTGTGAGTGTGTGTGTGTGTGTGTGTTTGTTTGTGTGTGTGTGTGTGTGAGAGTGTGTGTAAGAGTGTGTGTGTGTTTGTGAGTGAGACTGAGTGTGTGAGTGTGTGTGTGTTTGTGTGTGTGTGTGTGTGTTTGTTTGTGTGTGTGTGTGTGTGTGAGAGTGTGTGTAAGAGTGTGTGTGTGTTTGTGAGTGAGACTGAGTGTGTGTGTGTGTGTGTGTGAGAGTGTGTGTGTGTGAGAGTGTGTGTAAGAGTGTGTTTGTGTGTGTTTGTGTGTTTGTTTGTGTGTGTGTGTGTGTGTGTGTGAAAATGTGTGTAAGAGTGTGTGTGTGTTTGTGAGTGAGACTGAGTGTGTTTGTGTGTGTGTGTGTGTGTGTGTGTGTGTTTGTTTGTGTGTGAGAGTGTGTGTAAGAGTGTGTGTGTGTTTGTGAGTGAGACTGAGTGTGTGTGTGTGTGTGTGTGTGTGTGTGAGAGTGTGTGTGAGAGTGTGTGTGAGAGTGTGTGTAAGAGTGTGTGTGAGAGTGTGTGTGTGTGTGAGAGTGTATGTGTGTGTTTGTGAGTGAGTGAGTGTGTGTGTTTGTGTGTGTGTTTGTGTGAGAGTGTATGTGTGTGTTTGTGAGTGAGAGTGTGTGTGTTTGTGAGTGAGAGTGTGTGTGTTTGTGTGTGTGTTTGTGTGAGAGTGTATGTGTGTGTTTGTGAGTGAGTGTGTTTGTGAGTGAGAGTGTGTGTGTTTGTGAGTGAGAGTGTGTGTGTTTGTGAGTGAGAGTGTGAGTTTGTGTTTGAGTGTGTGTGTCTTTGTGTGTGTGTGTTTGTGAGTGAGTGTGAGTGTGTCTGTGAGTGAGAGTGTGTGTTTGTGAGTGTGAGAGTGTGTGTGGGTTTGTGAGTGTGTGTTTGTGTTTTTGTGTGTGTTTGTGTGTGTTTGTGAGTGAGTGTGTGTTTGTGAGTGAGTGTGTGTTTGTGAGTGAGTGTGTGTTTGTGAGTGAGTGTGTGTTTGTGAGTGAGTGTGTGTTGGTTTGTGTGTGTGTGTTGGTTTGTGTGTGTGTGTTTGTGTTTTTGTGTGTGTTTGTGTGTTGGGGTGTGTGTTGGTTTGTGTGTGTGTTGGTTTGTGTGTGTGTGTGAGAGTGTGTGTAAGAGTGTGTGTGTGTTTGTGAGTGAGACTGAGTGTGTTTGTGTTTGTGTGTGTGTGTGTGTGTTTGTTTGTGTGTGTGTGTGTGAGAGTGTGTGTAAGAGTGTGTGTGTGTTTGTGAGTGAGACTGAGTGTGTGTGTGTGTGTGTGTGTGTGTTTGTTTGTGTGTGTGTGTGTGTGTGAGAGTGTGTGTAAGAGTGTGTGTGTGTTTGTGAGTGAGACTGAGTGTGTGAGTGTGTGAGTGTGTGTGTGTTTGTGTGTGTGTGTGTGTGTTTGTTTGTGTGTGTGTGTGTGTGTGTGTGAGAGTGTGTGTAAGAGTGTGTGTGTGTTTGTGAGTGAGACTGAGTGTGTGTGTGTGTGTGAGAGTGTGTGTGTGTGAGAGTGTGTGTAAGAGTGTGTTTGTGTGTGTTTGTGTGTTTGTTTGTGTGTGTGTGTGTGTGAAAATGTGTGTAAGAGTGTGTGTGTGTTTGTGAGTGAGACTGAGTGTGTTTGTGTGTGAGAGTGTGTGTAAGAGTGTGTGTGTGTTTGTGAGTGAGACTGAGTGTGTGTGTGTGTGAGAGTGTGTGTGTGTGAGAGTGTGTGTAAGAGTGTGTTTGTGTGTGTTTGTGTGTTTGTTTGTGTGTGTGTGTGTGTGTGTGTGTGTGTGAAAATGTGTGTAAGAGTGTGTGTGTGTTTGTGAGTGAGACTGAGTGTGTTTGTGTGTGTGTGTGTGTGTGTTTGTTTGTGTGTGAGAGTGTGTGTAAGAGTGTGTGTGTGTTTGTGAGTGAGACTGAGTGTGTGTGTGTGTGTGTGTGTGTGTGTGTGTGAGAGTGTGTGTAAGAGTGTGTGTGTGTGTGTTTGTGAGTGTGTGTGTGTGTGAGTGAGAGTGTGTGTAAGAGTGTGTGAGTGTGTGTGTGTCTGAGTGTGTGTGTGAGTGTTTTTGTTTTTGTGTGTGTGTCTGAGTGTGTGTTATCCTAGTAATTAAACTATATTTTTCAAGGACATTTGTTACTTTTTATGTTATTAGCAGGAAGTAAAAATAACAGCAGATAGTCACTGTTTAATTTGAATTAAATAATTTTTCATACAGCTCTAATAAATACAGATAGCTTCTATTCTGGTCTATGAAATAGCATGTGTTTTATAAAATCCATTCAGATGGAGAGTGTGGAACGTATACTTCTCTTGTCACTGCATTAACACCCGTATAGATGCAACAGTTATTCAGATGAAATGTAGATAGTAAAGTTTCACCCAGCGTGAAATGAATTGTGCATCATTGGTGGTATTTTTCATAGTAATGATGTAATTTGTGTGAGTGCTTTACTTCGCTGTGGTCTCGTGTTAAGTTTCACTCCACTGACTCTGAATTGCATTTCATTGTCTTAAAAGTCAACATGAAATTTAAGTTGACCGTGTTTACTTTCTTCAGTCATCGTTCACTTGTTTCAAACCCGTATGACTTTCTTCCGTTGAACACAGTAGATGTACAGACGCTATATAGACCAATATAAATAATGTGTTTGTCTGGTGGTTTGTTTGCAGGGTGAACGGAAAGCTGGTTGCTTTGAAAGTGATTCGTCTACAGGAGGAAGAAGGAACGCCGTTCACTGCCATCAGAGAGGGTGAGGAAAAAACATCATACATGCTTTATTTGATATTTTATTCTAAAGTCCACTTATAATGTGACATTATTTTCAGGACACTTAAGAACATTTTACCCCCTTGTCTTTTTATTTATTAATTATTTTCCTTGTGAATTATTCACTAAAATACTTTTTTCCCCTTTAAACAAAATGCATTATGCATTCAGAATATTATGTTGTAGAAAAATTACATAAATACTAATTTTGTGACTTTGATTTTCCAATTATCTATTACTCGAGTATTACTATGATGTATAAACACTTGACAATTTAAAGTTCCACCACACCACACAATTTTGCCCCAAGGCACGGCTCATCTGTATTCAGACGAAAAATTCATCCACTCGAAAACATAGAACCATACTATAAACTGCTAATAATGTAATTTGTCCGTAAATGTGTTCAAAATGCAGACATGTGTATTTAAAAGCAGGCCTAGTATAAGTTTTTGTCTTATTTTAGTAGCTGAAAGCTCCATTACACAGTGATTGATATAAATATACGAGCATGTGGTGCAGAGATTCTGCTGCCCTCCTGAACTCCACAGCGCCCCTCAGTTTATCCAATGGATATCTGTGGTCAGATATGGTACTGCAACGAGCCCTCATTGAGACCCATTGAGATAAATCTGCCCATAATAGCGTGAAGCCTCCACACACGCTAGGTCTCCGTGGTAACGCGCTCAACAAGCCACGTGATAAGATGCACGGATTGACGGTCTCAGACGTGGAGGCAACTGAGATTTGTCCTCCGCCACCCGGACTGAGGCGAGTCACTACGCCACCACGAGGACTTAGAGCGCATTGGGAATTGGGCATTTCAAATTGGGGAGAAAAAGAAAAAAAAATAGTTTATCAATCAAAAGATAAGGGTAGATGATAAGACATTGTATTTTTTATATGATGACAAATTGTATGTCAAAAAGCCTTGGCTCTTGAAACTTTCTATATAAAATTTCCTGTGATTTAAAACATTATCATTATATCATCATTATAAAGCGGGGGGTCTGGGTAGCTCAGTGGTAAAGACGCTGACTATCACCCCTGGAGTCGCTAGTTTGAATCCCAGGGTGTGCTGAGTGACTCCAGTCAGGTCTCCTAAGCAACCAAATTGGCCCGGTTGCTAGGGAGGGTAGAGTCACATGGGGTAAACTCCTCGTGGTCGCTATAATGTGGTTCCTTCTTGGTGGGGCGCGTGGTCAGTTGAGCGTGGATGCTGCGGTGGGTGGCGTGAAGTCTCCACACGCGCTATGTCTCCGTGGTAACGCGCTCAACAAGCCACGTGTTAAGATGCGCGGGTTGACGGTCTCAGACGTGGAGGCAACTGAGATTCATCCTTCGCCACCCGGATTGAGGCAAATCACTACACGACCACGAGGACTTAAAAGCATATTGGGAATTGGGCATTCCAAATTGGGGGAAAAAAATAAAATAAAAATATCATTATAAATCATTTCGTATTTCAGTACTGTGGAAACGTGTAAACATCATATAGATAGTTCCGTTTCTCTCCCTCTTCTCCCTGGGGTTCTTCAACAACACTTAACACTATAAAATAACATTTGATTTAGATTTCGAACATTTTAAGATGAAGCGTTCTTATTTAGAATATTAGAATCAACATTATGTTCTAAGAGTGCCACCTTGTGGTGGAATAATGCAAGGACACCACGTATTGTGTCAGCGCGTCTGTGTTTGAATAATGAGTTGAACCAGTAAATAATATAAAATAAAAGAGCAAGATCTGCCCCACTTATATCTGTAGTCACGAGCCGCTACTGTTTGCCCCAATACCATTCTTTTTTTCAAAAGTTACTATACTTGTTAACCAAGTGGACAAAAGTGTCAGTGAAAAACATTAAAAATGTCATTTTCAGCACAGAATACAGAATTTGAGATGTGCTGGAAATGACGTTAATCTCCTGTGATGCATGTACGTACACTGTTGGACATTGTTAGTAGACTAATTGAATAAATGGTTAATTCGTTTAACTGGAAATAGAAGGATGAGTCATGCGCATAGCATTGTCAGTAATGTAAACTACTCTGTATGCTTTTAGCAAATGTACTGTAGTAGGTCATCCAGGAATTTCATGCAAACAGTAAATGTGCCTACTGTGCACAATATGCATACTACACTCTGCAAAGTAGTATGGTAGTATGCTATTATAAACACGGGTCTAGTGAGCTGCCTCTGTAGGCAGCATTTAAATAAAGCATCAAATGAATAACAATCAGTAATATGATTTCCATCTTTAAAAATTGTACGTTTAATATTTAATCCAATATATTACGTACTGTAGTGCATAACAGGAATGATGCATGTAAAGCAGATTTCTTTTGTTTTAGCATCCCACAATCCACCAGGGCAGTCTCGCTATCAAAGCGCATCAGCCAGTTGTTTTTGGTGTGCCCTTGAAAAATTAATCACATTTTCTACAGTCCCGCAGATCTGTTTATTATTCATCATGAAACACTTTTAACATGTCGCTCGCACTGTGTTGTAAATGAAAGCGTTCCGAGTGTAATTGTTCATGAATGAGATGAGATTTCTGTGAACTGTTGAGCTTTTGATTAGAGAAATCTGATAAACAGAAAAACTGTGCATTACATGTGCAGTCAGTTTAAACAAATGCTTTGTTGTTAACTTCTGAGGAGTGACTCTTACGTGTAATTGCGACAGGAAACGTCACCTGTGGAAAACCAGGAGTGATTGTCCCGTCCCTGTTGTTGCGGTTCTTTCCAGTTCTCACCGATTTCTGCTTCAGCATGTAAAAGATCTGCTCATCTGCAGCATTTACACACACGCCCTTTGATTCAAGCACATTATTTATGAGATCTAAAGGTCATTTGTTAATGATGAGCACTCATGGGATTATAGTGATTCTGCACTTGTAGCAGTTTAACTTGAAAGGAATATTTCAGTGAGTAAAAAACTGTGATATTTACTCGAGTGTTCTTCCAAACCTGTATGCTGTTATTTTATCTGTGAAACACATCAGGGGGATTTTTTGAAGAATCTTCATGCAGCTCTTTTCCAAACAACAACAACAACAACAACAACCGTTCGCAGTGACCACTTCTGTCAAGCTCCAAAAAAAAAGACAAAAGTGCATCATAAAGGATCATAGAAGTTGTCCATAAGACTACTGTATATCCCAAGTCTTCTGAAATCAAACGATAACTTTATACATGGAACAGACATAAATTTAAGCTGTTATTCACTGATAATCCCTCCCTTCGCTGAAGCTCACAAATCAATTGGGGTTTTAGACAGTCATTTACATAAAAGTCTTACATATTTGAGAGTTTCAGTGGATTTCTTGAAAATTAAGTCTCGTTAAATTATTTTTCACACTCTCACTAGTTGATTTTAATTTGTCTGCTAACAATGTCCAACAGTGTGTGTTTATGCATCACAGATGATTTATGTCGTTTTTGTGTCATTTCCAGCACATCTCAAATTCTGTGTTGTGTTTAATAGAATTCTGTGCTGGAAATGACGCTGATGGAAATTACGTTTTTAACACTTTTTCCTCAAGCCGCGAGTTTGAATCCAGAGCGTGCTGAGTGACTCCAGCCGGGTCTCCTAAGCAACCAAATTGGCCCGGTTGCTAGGGAGGGTAGAGTCACATGGGGTAACCTCCTCGTGGTCGCTATAATGTGGTTCGCTCTCGTTGGGGCGCATGGTGAGTTGTGCGTGGATGCCGCGGAGAAAAGCGTGAGCCTCCACACACGCTATGTCTCCGCGGTAACAAGCCATGTGATAAGATGCACGGATTGACGGTCTCAGATGCGGAGGCAACTGAGATTCGTCCTCCGTCACCTGGATTGAGTCACTACGCCACCATGAGGACTTAGAGCGCATTGGGAATTGGGCATTCCACATTGGCTAGAAAAAGGGGAGGAAATCAAAAAAAAAAAAAAGAAGCAGAAATGATGAAGGCCTGGTGAAAAGTTTCCAATTCAGTTTTAATGAGACCTTCATATAACAAAAATAATATGATAATGAAGGCTGATAATGAGAGTGTTAATAATCAGTGTGTGTTTCTCTGCAGCGTCTCTTCTGAAAGGCCTGAAGCATGCGAATATAGTGCTGCTGCACGACATCATTCACACTAAAGAAACTCTGACGCTGGTCTTTGAGTATGTGGTGAGTATCAGACATGCTGACCGACTGATAAACCAAACCTCCGCTGACACACAACGACAAAAACACACCAGAGTCAAGATGTCAGCCTTTTTATAGATATTTTTAATTTGTTTCATTTTCTGTACTTTCGAAGTACCTCTTTGTCATGGGGGCCTAATGTAGACTTGTTTGTTTATAACCAGTCTGAATGGTGCTTCATTTAGCATTATTACTGTAGCCTGAGGTTTAAAGCTCAAAATGAAACCCTTCTGCCTGAACCGATGAACACCGGGTCTCCACGGGACGTTTTATGCCCAACACTAAAGCTGTGTCACTGCAGGCTACTGGTTTTATTAGAGATATACATATTGTTTATCTGACTTTTTCAAAGCGCTGCTTTGGGACTTCCTCTCTGCCTTAAAATGACACAGATGAACTGCAATGAGAAATACAGGCTTCAATTAAGAGCCGCTGCTAAACTTCACTCTTAACCTCCTGAGAGCCGAGCGTGACTGCTGTGTGCTTTTTCTGTTTCCCTTTTTGATTTGTAACTAGTTGCACCTAATAAACATGCACAAAACAAAAAAACCTATTCTAGAGCAAATAGTTTTCCAACAGCTGTATGTCCACATATGTGGACAGCGGGACTATGCTGTGAAATTTTAAATAACACCAAGTTATAGAAAGACGGACTCGTAATCATAGACTGGTGAAAAACACAAGTCATTTTGCGACTGTTTTTCCCGCTGGTGCGAGTACAGAGTTGGCCTACTCTCCCTCTCTCTCTCCATTTATCCGCTGCTGTTTTCTGTTAAGCGATATCAAATGCCATATGCATCAAAAGTGGATTGAAACGGCGCTATTCGCTGCCCGGATCAATGGACAAAGCAGCTGCGCTTACGCGTCTCAACCTCACAGCTCACATTACAGCGCTGCGAGGACCATTGAGAAGCACAAGTCACGGAAACATTTGAATTCGGTACAGAATCCTCTGGTGCAAACCTCTCGTGCGCAAACACTAAACGGCCAGACAAAACAGCACTGACGCTGAGAAAACACCGTTACATGCACAGATATAAATCAGCATACTTTTCACATCACCACCTTTTATCATGAATTTACTATAGGAACATTAACTGTATTGGCTGTAGTATTTTAGGCAGAAATATATTCATAATAAATATTATATTACTACTATAGCTGTGTTTAATTTATAATAGGCTACACAAGGGAAGTGACGGAATATCATTCATTTTTGTTACAACGATTGCAGTTTATAAATGATTTTATTTTGTAGTTATAGTTTTAAATGTGTTTAGGATACTGTTTTTCTTTACAAAAATGCCAAAGCTTGTTTTATAGAAAGCATGTTACATTTTACCATGATAGTGACGATCCATGCTTGGTTTAACCTGAGGTTACCACAGTCATTTTTTTTTTCTTTTCCCCAATTTGGAATGCCCAATTCCCAATGTGCTTTTAAGTCCTCGTGGTCACGTAGTGATTCGCCTCAGTCCGGGTGGTGGAGGACGAATCTCAGTTGCCTCCGCGTCTGAGATCGTCAACCCGCGCATCTTATCACGTGGCTTGTTGAGCGCGTTGCCACGGAGACATAGTGCGTGTGGAGGCTTCTCGCCACCCACTGTGGCATCCACGCTCAACTCACCACATGCCCCACTGAGAACAAACCAGATTATAGTGACCACGAGGAGGTTATCCCATGTGACTCTACCCTCCCTAGCAACTGGGCCAATTTGGTTGCTTAGGAGACGTGGCTGGAGTCACTCAGCACACCCTGGGATTCGAACTAGCAAACTCCAGGGGTGATAGTCAACGTCTTTACAACGCCCCCCCCCCACACACACACACACACACACACACACACACACACACACACACACACACACACACACACACACACACACACACACAGACACAGACACAGACACAGACACAGACAGAGTACTGTTGTAAATGCAAGTTTAAACCACACATTGTCTTATGAACAGTCAGTTATGATTGATTCAGACCGGTAACTCATGAGTTAAAATAACCGTTTAAAAAACTAATTTTCTTGTGAATCGTACTACACTAGTTGTGCTGTTTTTTTGCATGCAGCCCACGAAGACAACTCAATACAAAAACATGTTTTCTTGAAATTATTTTATGATGCACTGTCTTTTTATCTCATTGCATTTAATTTAGACGACGATATCACAACTTGGGAAAGGTTACTTTATAAAATGATTTATTTTGCTGTGGATTCATCATGCTGGAAAGTGATGCAGGAAATGTCAGTTTATTTTATATATATATATATATATATTTTTTTTTTTTTTTTTTTTTCTCCCCAATTTGGAATGCCCAATTCCCAATGCGCTCTAAGTCCTCATGGTGGCGTAGTGACTCGCCTCAATCTGGGTGGCGAAGGATGAATCTCAGTTGCCTCCGCGTCTGAGACCGTCAATCTGCGCATCTTATCACGTGGCTTGTTGAGCGTGTTACCGTGGAGACATAGCGCGTGTGGAGGCTTCACGCTATTCTCTGCGGCATCCACGCACAACTCACCACGCGCCCCACCAAGAGCGAGAACCACATTATAGTGACCACGTGGACTCTACCCTCCCTAGCAACCGGGCCAATTTGGTTGCTTAGGAGACCTGGCTGAAGTCACTCAGCATGCCTTGGATTCTAACTCACGACTCCAGGTTTGGTAGTCAGCGTCAGTACTCGCTGAGCTACCCAGACCCCGTCTGTTTATTATATTAAATATTTCTCCCAATTTGGAATGCCCAATTCCCACTACTTAGTAAGTCCTCGTGGTGGCGCGGTTACTCACCTCAATCCGGGTGGCGGAGGACAAGTCTCAGTTGACTCCGCTTCTGAGACCGTCAATCTGTGCATCTTATCACGTGACTCGTTGTGCATGACACCGCGGAGACTCACAGCATGTGGAGGCTCATGCTACTCTCCACGATCCACGCACAACTTACCACACGCCCCATTGAGAGCGAGAACCACTAATCACGACCACGAGGAGGTTACCCCATGTGACTCTAGCCTCCCTAGCAACTGGGCCAATTTGGTTGCTTAGGAGACCTGGCTGGAGTCACTCAGCACACCCTGGATTCGAACTCACGACTCCAGGTGTGATAGTCAGCGTCAATACTCGCCGAGCTACCCAGGCCCCCACAATATTCTATTTTTAACTGCAGCCAAAAAGAACAGTATTTGGCACAGTCACTCATGTAATGATACGTCATGCAAATTATCCAGTACTTATTTGCATGCCAAAATGTTTTAACGGCGAATGTTGTGTTAGAACAACTCAATGCATTGGGAACCGTTGACGCGATCAGTGATATCGAACAAGGGCCTTGAACCTGAAAGCTGTATAGGTAGCAGTTTATATCACTGAGTGACACATTTTGGTGCCCGTTCACTGATTAGCTTTATTTTGTGGAGGCCCTTATTTCATTTCATACACTCTGCCTGATATAACTGATTGTTTGATACTCCAGGAAGCAGTATTTTCCCCTGGAATGTACATCAGCGAAAGTCTGATTTATTCATGAGAACTAAGCTAACACATATGGGTGTCAAAGAAAACAATCAAATATGAAGATTGGACAACAGCTCTGATATTGATAGCTTTGGTCCATCGAGACATAGCTGAGATATTAATCTGAGACCACCACTGTGATCTCATCAGAGTCATTTCAGTGAGAAAATGCAGTCAGGCCTGAAGATATTCAGTATGCGTTGTGCATCACATGGCTGCGGCCGTATTTACACACGCAGCTTTAACAAACACAGGGTTGCACACTACGGAAATCAATTCATTTTACATGGCGAGCGGTTAATAATGATTGACAGAGGGAGAAAATAGAAACAAAGCGAAGCTTGTGAGTTAGATGGACAGGCGCAGCTGAAGCACGTTTGAGCGAGCGTCTGCATTATTCATAAAAGAAACGCATTAATCGGGGTGCTGGTCACAGCGGGTGTTTGCAGATATCAGTGGCCCTCCAATGCTGCAGAAATAAAAAGCTGAAGAGAGGATAGTGGGTAATTCTTTCTTTTGCAGACACCGTTTACATGCATCGCCACACGACCTGAAAGCCACGATTGCATCCATGCCGTCACCTTCCTGAGAGTTTGCGACGAGGCAGAGAGCTTGTGGCCGACACACAGGAAATCATTTCCAATTTACACGGCCAGAGTGTTGGTCAAACTGCTCTATAGATGCTCTCCGTGTAGTTTGGCCATTCTCACATGCAGTGACAATCAAGGACTCAGGATTGCAGAGCGTTTCAACACATCCGGTTTTGATATCAGCTTTCACTGTGGCGGGTAAACAGGTGGGAAACTTTGTTTTCTGTTCATGACCTTGACCTCATACTTCTCTGTGTTAATGACACCTTTTTGGATACTCTCTGACTCTGTGGTGTCCTACTGAGCTGCCTATGTAGGCAACATTTTAAGGCATCAATAGTCACCCTTATTATGCTCCCTAATTTTGGCCAAATTCTAAAGCCCCTTACACGCATTCAGTGACTTTACCGCTTGATGTCTCTAGTCTCTGTACTGTGAACATGCTAGTGGGCATTCCTGCTGCTGTCGCTCTAACGTTATTGGTGGACTTCACGCCTGGCCATATCTTTTGAAAATATGATCACAGATGAGGCATTTTGCTATTGAAACTAAAGATGACGTGAGCTCCTCTGACACGTCTTCTCTCCTATTGGTTGTCACTGCCAAATGTTGCTCCTCATTTGCATAAAGTTAAACTTTTCTCAACTTTGTCATGTCACACGCCACGCCCACATCTAGTCGCCAGCTCTCATTGAAAATGAATGAGATGAGGTTGCTTTGCCGCTGGACGCATCATATGATATAATGCATTGAATCAAGGTCAGTGAAAAAAAAAACTCTTTATACTGTTTTTCATTCAATATGAAAAGTTATTGAATAAATTCAGCTTTAATTAAAAAATGGACCATTTTACCCAATGTGTTGTGCTTAGTAGAAAGTCCCTATTACCTTTGGAACATTCTAGTGCCAAATCTATTGAAATCAACTATGAGTTGACTCTCGTGCACTTCACGCGAGAAGCGCTAGTGGTGTGATGCACAAATAGTTAGGGATGTCGTGATTTCGATAAATGGTGATACTGAAGTACTTGCACTCATACTTGTAAAAATGCTCCGATACCAAACAAAGATTCTGTTTGACGTACGTATGTCATTGCATAAACATTCAGGGTTTCAAATAAAAATCACCTTATGTCCTAGTGTGATTATTAAAGCGCAAAGGCTGCGATTTAAATAGTGAAATAAATATACAGTCTGCACGTGCTGCACATTTCAAAGTGATTATGTGACATCATTTGAAAGCGGAGTCTTTGTTGTACCAAAAAAAAAAGAAATATAAAATGCAAAACTCAATATTTGTGTTATTTGCTTAATTTGCTCAATGCAACTACGATGCATTGCATCATTTTTTATTTTTTATTTTTAAAAATCCCCTTTTCTCCCAATTTGGAATGCCCAATTCCCACTACTTAGTAGGTCCTCGTGGTGGCGCTGTTACTCACCTCAATTCGGGTGGCGGAGGACAAGTCTCAGCTGTCTCCGCTTCTGAGACCGTCAATCCACGCATCTTATCACGTGGCTCACTGTGCATGACACCGCGGAGACTCACAGCATGTGGAGGCTTCATGCTACTCTCCGCGATCCACGCACTCTACCCTCCCTAGCAACCGGGTCAATTTGGTTGCTTAGGAGACCTGATTGGAGTCTCTCAGCACACCCTGGATTCAAACTCGTGACTCCAGGGGTTTAGTCAGCGCCAGTACTCGCTGAGCTACCCAGGCCCCCCTGCATTGCATAATTTTTGTAATTATAAACAGTAGGCCTACTCTAAACACGTGTAAAAACAATAAATACACAATATAAATATTTATAAGTTGTAACAAAGATTAATTATATTCCCTCACTCCCCTAATGTAGCCTATGGCATATTTAATAGAGCTGAAGTAGTGATATGATAATACTTATCAATCTATTTCTGCCTAAAGTACAGTTATTGTTACTATAGTAAATTCAAGGGCGCTGATGTAGAATTCTGTTCCGAATTCAAATGGTTTCCGCTTCTTGCGTTTAAGAGCTGCTCTGTCCATTGAGCCATATCCATCTACAGAGTCATACAGGTGCATTAGTCAAGGTTGTGCCTCCGCCTGTGTATTTGACGCTGTAAAACCAGATACTTCAGATGCGTCGCTAGACTTCAAAATCAGATGAACCGCAGTACGAATGCATACCAAACCGTTTAATTGAGAACCAACTGATATACTCCAAGTCTAGATAAACGTTTTAATGCAAAGAGGAACTTGACTATAGATTTGATTATTATAACTGATAAACGCCCCCCATTTGTAACCTAACACCCACCTCTCTACTAATTTGCTCTTAGCGCCCCCTGGCATCCTTTGAACGCCCCCATTGAGAACCCCTACTCTACTGCGAGCAGCACATGCAGACTACACATTTATTTAATTAGATTGCAGCATTTTAAAAATCACACTGGGTCATGTAGCGACCTGCTTTTCCTGCTTTTTTTCACCAATATAAAGATCCATTTAAATGGGAAAAAATACAACAGAAATATATCACTAATGTAGAGTTATGTAATATTACTGTAATAATAATAATAATAATAATAATAAATCAATAATAATTGTATTATATTTAAGCAATATCTCACCATATCTTTATTTGACTCCAATGGTGAATTTTGTAATGCAATATTATGTTGAAAATTAATTGTTCTATTTTTATTTGATTCAAGTTTTAATGAATTAATTTATTCAGACCCCCTTTTGATAACTGAATTAAACTGTTGAATACGGAAAAAATTAAATGTTTTTTTTTAATGATTTTGTGACAGCTAATGAATTTATTTTTTACAAAAAAAATTTTTTTGATGTCATTTGGGTTACATTTGCTGTAACATAATAAAAACACATTCCTCAAATCATTAGTCTTACAGTATTGTATTTTAAAACTGCAACATTACAAAAAAATAAAACAAAAAGGTATCATATTGGTGTGTACTGAAAAGGAAATATCGGTCTCCAAAGAATGGTATCGGGACATCCCTACAAATAGTTGTTGCCTATGTAGAGCATCCAAAATCAGTCACTTATGAGGGCTCACTGGGTTTAGGAACGGAGTGCATGTTTCTCTCTTTCACTGTCTAATTTTATACCTCTTTTCTCTCTGTCTAGCACACAGATTTGTGTCAGTACATGGACAAATATCCAGGAGGGCTCCATCCGGATAACATCAGGGTAAGTCAATTCCCATTGTCCTCAGTAAATGATTTTTTTTTTTTAATGTTGGTCATTTTTAACACATTTTTATGGTATTTTACTTCTTTAATGAAACATTTTGAATCAAGTTGGCTACAGTTGAAATGATATCAATTTAAGTAATTTCAGAGCAAAAAAAAGAAAGAAAAATATGGATATATAGGCTTATATGAGCCAAAAAATTATGACCACTCACAAGGCTCATGTCAATGTCTGGGTAGATTAGATGGTAAGGGAACAATCAGTTCTCATAGTCAACGTGTTGAATGCATGAGAAATTGGCAGGAGTAACGACCTGAGCGATTTTGACAAGACCCAAATTGTTATAGCCAGACGACTAGGTCAGAGCATCTCTAAAATGGAGTGGTGGTGGTATAGTGGACTAAAGCACTGATCTGGTAAGCAAAAGGTTGTCGGTTCAATCTCCACAGTCACCACCATTGTGCACTTGAGCACTTAACTCCAGGTTGCTCCAGGGGGATTGTCCCTGTAATAAGGGCACTGTAAGTCGCTTTGGATAAAAGTGTCTGCCAAATGCATAAATGTAAAATGGCAAGGCTTGTGGGATGCTCCCGGTCAGCAGTGGTCCGAGGAGGGACAAACCACAAATCGGCGACAGGCTGTTGTCTCATCGATGCGCGAGGCCAACGAAGGCTATCCTGTCTGGTCCAGACCGACAGAAGGTCTACTGTGGCACAAGTCACAGAAAATGTTAATGATGTCACAACACATGAGTATGGGGCTGTGTAGCCGAAGACCATACAGAGTGCCCATGATGACCCCCTTTCCACCGTCAAAAGTGCCTACAATGGGCACGTGAGCATCAGAACTTGACCTTGGAGCAGTGGAAGAAGGTCACCTGGTCCGATGAGTCCCGTTTTCTTTAACAGGAAACGTACTTGGCCATGTACTTGTGCGGCGTTTACCTGGGGAAGTGATGGCACCAGGATGCACTCTGGGAAGATGACAAGCCGGTGGAGGGAGTGTGATGCTCTGGGCAACGTTCTGCTGGGAAGCCCCGTCCATTCATGTGGACGTCAGTTTGACACATGCAACCAACCTTAACAGAGTTACAGACCAGGTACACCCCTTCATGGCAATGGTGTTCCCTGATGGCAGTGACCTATTTCAGCAGGATAATGCGCCCTGCCACACTGCACACTTTGTTCGGGAATGGTTTGAGGAACATGATGAAGAGTTCAAGGTGTTGCCCTGGCCTCCAAATTCCCCATACCTAATTTCCCCAATACCAATTGAGCATCTATGGGATGTGCTGGACCAACAAGTCCGATCAACAATTCCTTGTGCACGTGAGAACACTTGGCAATAAAGCTCATTCTGATTCTGACTTGAAGAATCTGCTGCTAATGTCTTGGTGCCTGATACCACAGGACACCTTCAGGGGTCTTGTAGAGTCCATGCCTTGGCGGGTCGGTGCTGTTTTGGTGGCACACAGAGGACCAACAGCATATTAGGCAGGTGGTCATAATGTTTTGGCTCATCAGTGTGTGTGTGTGTGTGTGTGTGTGTGTGTGTGTGTGTGTGTGTGTGTATATATATATATATATATATATATATATATATATATATATATATATATATACACTGCTTCAGTTAAAGTTCACATCAACCATCAGAATGGGGAAAATATTTAATAACCGTGGCATGATTGTTGGTGCCAGATGGGCTGATCTGAGTATTTCTGTAACTGCTGATCATGTATAACAGTCTCTAGAATTTACTCTGAATGGTGCAAAAAACAAAAAGCATCTGCCGCAGAATGCTAGCAAACATGAGCTTCGCCAGAGGGTTTTGTCTCAAGTAATTCATTGCATTTTATAAAATAGCAACAGTGTCTTCAACTTCCATTTTCATTTCTATTTCACGCCAGTTTCCTCAGAAGTGACGATTTTGGTCTCTTGAACTCATGAGATGGAAACTCTTGAAAACTTCTGATTTTTCACGTTAATTAAATAAGTAATTTGGACTGAAACGTAGCTACTGTGGCGCTATCAAAACATTCTTTTGTTTGTTTGAGAGCTTGACCAATGGCATGAGTTTGGGGCGGGGCTATCTGTTTGTACAGCCAATAGGAGGCACGGGAGGTTTACAGGAATCACATTCGATTCTGTTCAATATGTGGTAAAACTTCCAATAAGAGTGTGAAACAAACTAGGCCAAAACTAGTAATGACCACATAGAAAGCTGCTGTGAGACTTACAGAAAGCAGTGATGGAGTGAATGAGGTCAGGTAACAGACGAGGTATGAGGAATGGATGTTGCTTTTGTAATTCATCACATGTATGTCACTGTGGATTTACATTAATAGTCAAAAAGTGTTTATCCTGTTTGGTCCTCATTGAGTTTCAAATGAGTAGAGAAATCATGAGAAATGTCAGTCTGACCTGCCATCACGGAGTTGTTTTGCTTCATTCACACGGATCCATTTTCAGAAGGTTGTAATTTTGTCACATCATCTAACAATGTCATGTTATTGAGCGCTCGTTCATTCCCTGAAAACCAGCGTTTCACACAGATTTTCACAACCTCTAAAAATACTCGATCACAGCAGTTCAACAACCAACCTGCCATCAGAATAGTTATTTAGACACATTTGCACATTGACGGGTGGGACATGTCCCTACCACTTTTTGCTTTTGCCAATTTTGTCCCCACCACTTTTTGAAACCGCTTTCATCAGGTAAGTGTCTAATGCAGAAGAAAAATCTCCAGTTCTCGAGCACGAGTTTGTATTTCATTAATGTGTGTTATAATAAGTGGCGATGCGGCACTGAAGTTTGTTATTTTTAATGTTATAATGAGCGCTCGTTGCGACTGTTATCAGTTGTGTTGAGTGACCGCAGGCGGCGAGGTTCTCTCGTGTATGCAGATGCACACTGTACTCGCTCCACCGTTCCGCAGCTTGCACTGCTTTCCAGGGAAATCGTAAGCAAAATGCTAAACAGATGTGTCCCCGCTCATGATGTACATCCACTGTACAGATGCAATCTTCGTTTATCAAAGTAAAAAAGTTAGCAAATAAATATTTGACATATTAATTGTATTTATAAAACCAGTAATTTGACATTATCTGCATGTAACCTAAAACCTGAAATATTAAATTATAATCGGAAATAATTTTTTTAATTTATTTTATTTATTTATTTTTAATGGAGCTGTTTTTGTTTAATGGTTCAGAAAACAGCTCCATAAAAAAAAAAAAAAAAAAAAATATATATATATATATATATATATATATATATATATATATATATATATATATATATATATATATATATATATTTACGATTATAATTTAATATTAATAAAAATAATAATAATCTTTTATTTATATATATGTATGTGTAATATATATATAAAAGATTATTTTTCTTTAATTAATATTAAATTATAATCGGAAATAAATATATATATATATATATATATATATATATATTTATTTATTTATTTTTTAAGATATTTATTTTTTTATATTTGATTTTTATATATTTATATATGTTTTGTGGTGGGCATGAATGTAATGTAATGGTGAATGATAGATATACCTCAAAAGCTTATTTCTGTGTGCTTTTTCAATAAAATAATGTACAAAATTTTAACCAAGCACAAGTTGGTTGTATTCAGCAAATACTTATTATATAATATCAGTAACAATATAATCGTTATTGTCACTTTTACTGTATCAAAATCAGCAAAGATTTCACATCAGAAGGACGAGTGCTTTGCAATACGAAGGTGGACACTTTTGAATAAAAAAAATAGTTCTACTTCAAGAAATGCATGGAAACACTAGGTGGAAGTAGACATGTACTACATTGCATACAACAGGATTATCAGCAAAATTTTGATTGTTAATGATGCAGAGGTTTTAGAAAATCACAGTCAAATTTAATACAGACTGTGTAAAGTCACAGTACCCCCCCCCCCCACACACACTTTTTTTTTAAAACAAGTGACACCCATGTCTGTAGAGACATGTGTTAATAAGGACAGGCCATTGATTTGAGTCATTATTTACTCACCCTCATGTCTTTCCAAAGCCATATGAACACAAAAGAAGGTGTTAGGCAGAATGACAGTCTCAGTCACCATTCAAAATCAAATCAAATCACTTTATTGTCACACAGCCATATACACAAGTGCAATGGTGTGTGAAATTCTTGGGTGCAGTTCCGATCAACACAGCAGTCGTGACAGTGATGAGACATATACCAATTTACAATAAACATCAAATTAACACAGCACAATTTAAAGTCTAATATACACATAATTACACACAACACAATATACAAATAATAACATACACTGTACAGTATACAATACACACAATATAGATACACATTATTCAATAAAAAAAGTATATATTAGTAGTAAATATAGAATGTACAGTATTGTACTGTATTGACATTCAGGCTATCGGTTGATAGTCAGTTGTTAAGAGAGAATATAATATAATAATAATATAATTTATGACAGTCCGGTGTGAGATATAAGAGTAATAAAGTGCAGTGCTGATGTATTTTGATCGTGGGAGATCAAGAGTTCAGAAGTCTGATTGCTTGGGGGAAGAAGCTGTCATGGAGTCGGCTGGTGCGTGTCCTGATGCTGCGATACCGCCTGACTGATGGTAGCAGTGAGAACAGCCCATGGCTCGGGTGGCTGGAGTCTCTGATGATCCTCCGAGCTTTTTTCACACACCGCCTTGTATATATTTCCTGGAGGGAGGGAAGCTCACCTCCGATGATGTGTCTGGCAGTTCGCACCACCCTTTGCAGTGCTTTGCGGTTGAGGGTGGTGCTATTGCCGTACCAGGCGGAGATGCAGCCAGTCAGGATGCTCTCTACAGTGCAGGTGTAGAACTGTGTGAGGATGTGGCGGTTCATTCCAAACTTCCTCAACCGTCTCAGGAAGAAGAGGCGCTGATGAGCCTTCTTCACAACGACTTCAGTGCGGATGGACCATGTGAGTTCCTCAGTGATGTGGACACCCAGGAACTTGAAGCTGCTGACTCTCTCCACTGGTGCTCCATTGATGGTGATGGGGCTGTGTTCTCTTTCTTTTCTTCTGAAGTCCACCACAAGCTTCTTTGTCTTACTGACGTTGAGGGAGAGGTTGTGCTCCTGACACCAGGATCCTCTCTGTAGGCTGTTTCATCATTGTCAGTGATCAGACCTACCACCGTCGTGTCATCAGCAAACTTAATGATGGCATTGGAGCTATGTGTTGCCACACAGTCATGTGTGTACAGGGAATACAGGAGTGGGCTGAGAACACAGCTCTGTGGGGCTCCAGTGTTGAGGGTCAGTGAAGAGGAGATGTTGCTGCCCATTCAAACCACCTGGCGTCTGCTTGACAGGAAGTCCAGGATCCAGCTGCACAGCGAGCTGTTTAAGCCCAGAGCGAACATCGCTATTAATCCATGGTTTCTGGTTTGGATAGATCCGAGTTGTTCTGGTCGGAACGACGTCCTCTACGCGCTTTCTGATGAAACACATTACGCTATCAGCGTAAAGCTCGATGTCGTCATCAGAGGCGGACCGGAACATCTCCCAGTCCGTGTGATCAAAACAGTCTTGTAGCGTAGAGTCTGATTGGTCCGACCAGCACTGGATCGTTCTGAGGGTGGGTGCTTCCTGTTTCAGTTTCGGCCTGTAAGCGGGGAAGAATGGAAGAGTGGTCCGATTTGCCAAATAGTGGGCGGGGGAGGGATTTGTAGCCATCCCGGAAGGGAGAGTATTGAATATTCAATAAAAATAGCATTGAGTGAATGAATATTCACATTCATTGCAAAAAAATAAATAAAAATCCATTCAATGAAAATAAACGGTGACTGAGACTATCATTCTGCCTAACATCTCCTTTTGGGTTCCATGGAAGAAAGTAAGTCATACAGGTTTGGAATTATTAAAGAATTTTCCTTTTTGGGTAAACTTTTCCTTTAAGTGAACAATTTTATGGCATATATATCTAATTATGCTTGGATTTACACTGATAAAAGTCCTTCAAAGATAACTGGTGTTAAAGGAATAGTTCACTCAATAATAAAAATTATGTCTTTATTTAATTTATAAGATTATCGCTATTCACTGACAATCTTCCCTCCTCCAAAGCGCTGGTGTCTCAATCTCATCCACGGTGATATTAAATAATGGTGCGCTAATGCATTGCGCCAGAGTTAATATCACTGAGTGTGTTTATGCTGCAATTAAAAAAAATCATCTTAACATTCTTAAAACAAGATATATTTACTTGAAGCAAAATTACATAATTTACTTTGTCTTGTTTGTAGAGAAATCGTACAAAATTTAGTAACGCACATTCATTTGATGGCAATCCAATTCCTATGTATGTCTCGTTGCAAAGAGGCTCTTGTATTCATTTTATATTTGAATAACTTCAGATTTGTGTTGCTGAATGGTGTTAAAACACTTTGGGGATCAAAACTCGTAAGACATTGTAAAAAAAAAAAAAAAAAAGACTGCGAATGCACCATGTATGTAGTAACATAGTCAATTGCCACATTACTGAGAGAGGTTTGCAGATCCCTGACCAACACTAGCATCATATTGGTGGACGAGGAGTTTTAGGACCCGTTCACACTCGATGCGTTTTTGTGTCTGTGCTGTACGTCTTTCACCATTGCATCACGTCGCCTCAATCCGGGTGGCGGAGGACGAATCTCAGGTGCCTCCACGTCTGAGACCGTCAATCCGCGCATCTTATCACGTGGCTTGTTGAGCGCGTTACCGCGGAGACGTAGCGCGAGTGGAGGCTTCACACTATTCTCCGCAGAATCCACGCACAACTCACCACGCACCCCACCGAGAGCGAGAACCACATTATAGCGACCATGAGGAGGTTACCCCGTGTGACTCTACCCTCCCTAGCAACCGGGCCAATTTGGTTGCTTAGGAGACCTAGCTGGAGTCACTCATCACGCCCTGGATTCCAACTCACGACTCCAGGGGTGATAGTCAGCGTCAATACATGCTAAGCTACCCAAGCCCCCTCAGAACTTCAACTTTTAAAAATGTGTCTCGAGACGATTGCGTTCTGTTCAATCCGTTGCGCTGCGTCTTCTTGAGCACTCATCTTAAAACAATAGACACGCTATCTCCTCAAGCATCAACTCATGAGATCCAACACGGATAATAAGTGGAAATTAGCTCCCCTACTAACGAGTAAACGCCACACAATGGTTACCGTTTTAATTGTGTTCATTACCGCAACCTGATTCATGCTCGCTGGCTGTTCACTCAGGTCTACATTCACCAATCTAGCTAATAAAAGCCATTACGCTCTCTGCTGCAGGTTTGGATGAAATTACCATTTTAAAGGGAATGCTCAGGGCGCTAGTGGCTAATGTAATTACTGGTCAAGCAGCAAAGAGATGGGGAGCAGACGTCCCTCTCCAGACCCCTTTCTGGGCCGCAGTCCAACAGCAGACTGCCGCGCATATGCTGCACTTACTCTAGAAATAACCTGATTTTTTTCAATCCTTGTTATGTGAGATTTGCTTGTATCATTGATTCGCTCAACAAATCAGGCTGCTTTAATTCGACTGGTTACATGAGTTGATTAATAACATCAGTTGAGAGAGGAGTGCATCAGGTGCAAGATACTCCTTATGTAGTTGATGTGCTTTGACGCAGCCACTGTGTTTTTGCAGTATATGCAATTCTACAGATAATTTGAACACAATGAAAGTGTTTTCGTGATCAAAGCTGTCATCTCTGAATACTGTTAATTGGCTCAAACAAATACTGTTAATTGGCTCAAACAAAAGTGTGAGTTTGGGGCGGGGCTGTCTGTTTTCAGACCAGTGGCAGACAGGAGTACTCTAAATTCAAGACTTGTTTGCGAAATCACCACCAGGGAGCGCAAGAGACCCTTTTTTTTGCAGGTTTAACCCTCCTATTCTGATTAAGTAGGGCAGCTTACTTTTTACGGTCATTTTTGACCGGACACAGTACAGGTGTAACTTTAAAAAAAAATTTTTTTTAAAAAAGAAAGTATAATATTTCTTCTCCTCTGAGGTAAAAACAATTAAACTATGCACTTCTTTTGGGATTTTATCTTATTTACATAAACATTTCTTGATTTTACTATTCATTTGCATATGCAAATAAGTACGTTTATTTAACTTCAAAACAGTAAAAACCTTCTAGAAGTTGAAACATGAAGAAAATATGAGAGTGTGTCATGCATTGGGGGCATATTGCTGCGATATGGTAAAAAAATAAAAATAACATGACTTGAAAATCATGTTATGACAGTAATAGCCAGTAGATGGCGACAGTGTTCTATGCAAGCCCCATTAACTTCCATTGTAAGTAAAGAAAAGGAGGGATGAGTCGAAATAAGTTTTTTGTGGTAATCAACATTATGCCACAAATGCTGTCGATTGAGCTTAACTATATTCCGGATATTCCTTTAAGGTGAAGAAAGAGAGAGTGGTTACTATTATTAACATTGTTGATATTATTGTTATTATTTTTATTTTTTACATTTTAATTTACATTTTAATTTGATCAAACAATGCAAGGAACTAATGGTAGAGTTAAAGTTATAGCTCATGAATTTAACATTGACATAATTGAAAGAAATACTAGAATATCGGATGAATCACAAGAAACAGAAACTGTAAACTGATTTTCCAGCAGATATGAGTGAATACTTGCTTCATTTAACAGCCAAGGACACGTCTCTAGTAAAGTGTCATTTTTGCATCACTAGCAGCATAAAACAGAATCGCGACGTGTTTAAACAGCTTAAATGGGCGGGGCATGTGAACACTGGCTTGGCCAATAGCATGAATACGGGGCGGGGCTACCTGTTTGATGGAAATCTGTTTGGTGTCGCAGAAATTGCACACTTCACCTCTGTGATTCTCAGTCTTTGAAAAAGCAAAGACTAAATATCTCCTTTACGTTGGATTCTACCCCAGTTAGCCCTTGATTGCAACCATTTAATGACTGCTATAAAACAAGACTCTAAATTCTGTTCTGATGAGCCATGTTTGAGCTTTTTTGCTTTGATTGATAGAAAAATACAGTTTAGAATGGAAAGTATGTGTGATGGAGGCTTGACATCGAGACTTGAAACTGACTACAGCTCTTTATTGTGTCCAACATTAGACAACAGGAACAATAAACAGAATTTGCTGTTATTTAGTAAGTGGATCATTGACAAATAATGTTGCCTGAGGTGATAATGATCTTTAAGCTCTGATTGGCCCACTGAGAAAAAAAAAAAATATTATTAACTAGTCTTGACCGACACAATATAGGTATCGTTTGAAAGATTAGAAGCTCTACGTTACTATGCATGTAGACATTATGACCAAAACTGAACAAGCACTTTGAAATTTGCAGATAAATCAGAAGTGTTCCGTTTTGATAATTTATTAATAATTTCGCATGGTAAATATTGTAATCGGTCAAAACATCAAACTGATCAAATATCCATGTGTCATATGTTGTTGGAAAGCTCTCAAAGAGTAGAATACAACCAGCCAAAAATATAGCGAGTAATAGCTAAGTATATGTCTTTGACATACAGTACATGATACATGTAAAATATTGTTGCTTATAAGCTGCGAACATAAAATATCACATTCCATTACATAGAGGAGGTGATTATCTTTCAAATGAGTCCAAACACAAGATAATCAGATGCATAGATCATTAGATAATCCACATGAAGCACAATGTTACATATGACCACCAGGAGATGGCGCCAAATACATGACACAGACTCAATGATGACTCAAATGACACAGAATGAAACTTATTCTGTGAAATCTCATTACTAAAATCATGTCTGCATGTTATGCAAACCTTTAGTCATTGTGTGTTTGCATGTGTAATTAGTTCTTATGTACATTATTATGTTTTATTTGTTTGGAGACGTTTTTGGAGACATGGAGACATTTTTGGAACTGTGATAAATTATTTTTGTAACGCTATAACTTTTGATTGTTTTGTCGTATCAACACAACATTTCTCTCAGTTGCAGTTGACATGATTGGGAACAAAACAAAAGCAGTTTTTCAGAGCCACCTTATTTACACCCGTTGACACAGTATATAATGTCAAATGTGGAAAATAAGGAGAAAAAAAATTATTTATTTTATTATTTTTATGTTTCTTAGGCTGAGAGTCTCAATTTATCATAATCTATATAATAATAATAATAAAAAAAAAAAAAAAAATGAAAAGTTTGCTTTAAAATGATACCAAAATTATCGTTTTTGTTGTCAAGTTATAAGCCTTTAATTTTGGGTATGCCACTGAAATCTTTGAAAACGCCTTCAGAGCTAAAAGGGTTCAAATCTAGTTTAAAACATACGTGTGAAATTCATTTAATAAAAATGTCATCTTTGGGTTGGTTGAAAAACATTTATAGCATTTTCTAAAAATGCTAAAAATAAATGATTTAATGACTTTAAAAATATCATGTGCATACTTTCCTTGCACCTCTTGTGTACACAATGTAATCATTAATTTTAAAGTTTTCACAAATATATTTCAAAGTTTGTTTTTTTTTTATATCATGAATTTGTGTCAAGAATATCAAAGCGTTTTCTCAAGCATACACAGAATGACCTGAACAAAACGTCAAAATATTGATGTTTAATGATATGACAAAATATACAGTATATAGTTTTAACTTCACGAAGCTTCCTCTCTTTTTTGTTTTGTTTTTTTTGTCACATGACTTTAATTTGGTGGACACGTTTTTCAAATATTATTATTATTTTAAAATACAATTGTTTCACTGTTTATTTTTTTGAAGACATAATAATAAAAGATTATTCTGCAAATTTTTTTTAAATTTTTTTTTTTTTGGAATTTCGGCTTTTACCGAGACTGATTTTTTGTACTGTCTGTATAGGGTAACACCACGATGACATTTTTTAATTTAAGCCCCAGAATAATATTGAAATTACTTGGAATTACTGCAAAAAACATTCATCATAGTAGAGGAGTATTCAAGTCACTGGTGAAAATTGCATTTTGAATGTTTTTTAATAATTTAAAAGATAAAAAACCTGAGTGTCACATCATTGATGCAAGTATGTGGAATAAATAGGTCATTGACTTAAAAATCTGATTTCTTTAGTGTTTTGTTTTGCTGTAAATCAGACACTGTATTTCAGTCTGGCTCTTTAATGAGTGCTGATGTGAGTGACTTTCTGAGATAAATTCACAGGCAACATTTGTTTGATTTTGTCTATAAAATAAATGCACAGGAAGTGGAATTTTCAGAGTTGTCATGTACTTGCAGATTTTGAATCTCTTAATAAAGTAATAGGATGAGTTGCATGCCATTGTTTAGCATTTTGGGTTAGGGGTTTCTTCAAATCAATAAAACTCATGATGCTTGCCTTAGCAAAGCTTTAATAAGATAGTTTGGGTTTATAATCAAAAACCAAAATGAGTTGAATTATTAATGAGGGCTTAAAATGGATTATCAGTCATATCGCTATACATATGATAAATTACGCTCATTCTCAGAGCGATACGATCATTATGATTTTCCCAGGAATTTAATGTCTATTGCAGTGTTGGATGCCCTTGGATGGCATGTAGTATTAATGCTCATAACATGGGTGTAGCCTCCGGCAGTGTCTCTGTTTTCTAATTTAATTGTATCCGGCCTCGAATGTGTGCAGAATGGAGTTTTATATGAATTCAGGGTAAACTGCTTAACGTCCATTCAAACGTTTTGTGAATAATTTTAGTTTTATCTCATGCATGTTAGTCCAAGATTATGTCCTATCCAGATGCGACAAGTGACAAGCAACAGGACTGACAGACTGTGAGCTCTCATTAGTCCAAAATATCATAGAGTATGTGTTCTGATTGGCTGTGATTGTGTCGCTTAGCACAGCTTATAACCGTCAAAGATGTCCGTCTTACGCAGATAGAACAAGAATAAAAAAATTGTGCAGACGGAGGCCAAAAACATTTCCTGTGTGAACTTGCCAATTCCTTTAGGAAATGCATATCTCTAAGTGGTGAAATCTGTCAGACTGGAGGGTTTATCAATATTCCAGGGAGAGCGTCAGACTTGTATTGACTTTTTTATCGCTATTGCAGATTACGCCCTCGGATGTCCTGCCCTTCCCAACTCAAACCCGACCTTTGTTTTGTCCTGCTTATCTGCCTCTGTCTCTTCATGTGCCTTTATCTTTTTCACGAGGATTATTTCACGTGTATCTCTCACCTTGTCTGTCTGACTACAGGCAGTTTTGCTCTTAATTGGACAGTCTTTGTGTATGTTCAGAGTCTCTCTCTCTCTCTCTCTCGCTCCAGATGGGCAGTTTTTCTTAATTATCACCGATGTGAACATTTTTGGCCGTTACGATACCGATTAAAAAAAAAAACCTATAGCTTGATAACAATATTTTGCAACTTACGTGTACCTTATTTGGTCATCAGATCACTGTTTTACTTACTGTAGGAATGCTTAAAAATGTACAAAGAGGTACAAAAGCCATTTCACTGTTCTAACAATAAATAATTTCTATTGATCTGCTGGCCAAATAAATAAATAAAGCCACAGTAAAAGATAAAAACAAGATAAAAAGATTTTTAAAAAATGGCTAAATATGAAAACATGATGATTGACATGAAAAAAAGGTTATTTTGTACTTCTAAAACATTTGTGCACTTGCAGCTTAAAACAAAGCCTTTTATGGTTTAGTAATCACGCAAGGCCATATTGTGATTTCAATCTTAATTCAATCAATCGTGCAGCATTAATGGACATCATGTCGATATATCAGAAGTCAAAGTCCGCTGGTTTCAAAATGTTTTAGATGATTTTTCTCATCATGTGATCTATAGGTAAGTGCCGCTTCCACAACTGTCACGTCCATTTATGACGTTTTTCTGCATTAACGTGAGAACGAGAAAGAATAAAAATAAAATGTTAAGTTCTTAAGAGTGCCAGCCCTTCTACATATTGTGGCTATTATTGTTTCTAGATTGTGCATTTACATTTTTACAAAGTGTGTTAATTATTAATTATAAATCAACCATTGTTTTTTTTTATATCAGCATTTTTATGCTTATTACCGATATGCCGATGGTTTCAAATTGGTCATAATGGGCCGTTTTTCTACATATCAATATTGTAAATACTACACATTAAACATGTAAACAACGTTACAATATATATACATATACATATTAAGGCTGTCAATCGATATTTTTTTTAAATCGAATTAATTACCTGGTGTGCCGATTAATTAATCGAATTAATCACAATTAATCGCATTTATAAATATTTGCTGAGAAAGCCCCTAAAATAACTAATTCAGTATATAATGATGAAATAAATATATATATATATATAACATTTGGGGGGGGGGGGGGGGGGATTTTTCCTCCTTTTTTACCCAAACTGGAATGCCCAATTCCCAGTGCACTTTTAAGTCCTCGTGATGGCGTAGTGACTCGCCTCAGTCCGGGTGGCGGAGGACGAATCCCAGCTGCCTCCGTGTCTCAGACCGTCAACCCGTGCATCTTATCACGTGGCTTGTTGAGCGCGTTACCACGGAGACGTAGCGCGTGTGGAGGCATCACGCCATCCGACGCTGCAGCCGTGCTCAATTCACCACATGCCCCACCAAGAACAAACCACATTATAGTGACCGCGAGGAGGTTACCCCATGTGACTCTACCCTCCCTAGCAACCAGCCAATTTGGTTGCTTAGGAGACCTGGCTGGAGTCACTCGGCACGCCCTGGATTTGAACTAGTGAACTAGTGAACTCCAGGGGTTGTAGCCAGTGTCTTTTACCACTGAGCTACCCAGGCCCCCTATAAATATTTATATTTGTACAGAGTGGTTATCTGAGTTACTGTAGACTTTGTCAGTTCAAACCAGTCTGGCCATTCTCTGTTGACCTCTCTCATCAACAAGGTGTTTCCGTCCACAGAACTGCCGCTCACTGGATGTTTTTTGTTTTTGGCACCATTCTGAGTAAATTCTAGAGACTGTTGTGTGTGAAAATCCCAGAAATACTCAAACAAGCCCATCTGACACCAACAATCATCCATGCCATTATCTAATCAGCCAATCGTGTGGCAGCTGTGCAGTGCATCAAATCATGCAGATAAGGGTCAGGAGCTTCAGTTAATGTTCACATCAACCATCAGAATGGGGAAAAATGTGATCTCAGTGGTTTGGACCATGGCATGATTGTTGGTGCCAGATGGGCTGGTTTTTATAAATATATATATATAATAGAAAATAGTATTCGGATGATTAAAATGCATTACATTATTGTGGCAGATGAGTTAAGCATTGATAAGACGATACAAAAAGTGGCTTTAGAATCCAATATATTGTTTATTTGCATATTACTGAACATGAGCCAATCACTGCCCTACAGTTCACAGCGATCCATTTTACAATTGAATTAGTCAGTCAGTCCGAGATTGATTATGAGGGCTTGTTTAAGGATCTATCAATGTACACCTGTGTCAGACGAATGCTTTTGGAGCGTCTCACTTTGGTTGCGTTGAGTCATAAACATAACATTTTTAGGTCGCTGTGTCAAGATTAAAAATAAATAAAAATGTATCCCCTTTTCTCCCAATTTGGAATGCCCAATTCCCACTACTTACTAGGTCCTCATGGTGGTGCGGTTACTCACCTCAATCCGCGCACCTGATCACGTGACTCGTCACCACGGAGACACCGCAGAGACTCACAGCATGTGGAGGCTCATGCTACTCTCCGCGATCCACGCACAACTTACCACACGCCCCATTGAGAGCGAGAACCACTAATCGCAACCATGAGGAGGTTACCCCATGTGACTCTACCCCCCTAGCAACCGGGCCAATTTGGTTGTTTAGGAGACCTGGCTGGAGTCACTCAGCACACCCTGTATTCGAACTCACGACTCCAGGGGTGGTAGTCATTGTCAAGGTCGCTGTGTCAAGTTAAACGAAGTGTAATACTTAGAAAAACGCCTTGAGATCTCTAAATTCGGATTTGTGTTCCATCAAGCTGTATTTAGAATGCAAGAATACGTCCTCGTGTTGTGTTGTATGCTGAAAGGTTGGTTTGCTCTTTGTATAAGCTGCTCATTGCCTATACAGCTGGAGTTTCGCTTACTGCCCCCTGTAGAAAACAGGTGGTACTTCAAGCTTGAATTGCTCAGGAATATTCCTTATTACGCTCCGGGAACATGATTAATTGCGTCATTTTTTTTTAACGCGTTATTTTTTTATATAATTAATCGCACTGAATTAATGCTTTAAATCGACAACCCTAATATATATGTATATGCAATTTCAAGACATCATATTTAGCGATGGAATACATGGACTTTGTATATTTTTAAAAAGCTATAATGCGATGAAAATTATGAAAAACTAATGATAAAATAACATTTGTAAAATGAATATTTCCATTTAGAAAGTCCCTTGTATAAGTAATAATTTCTTTAATTCTGTACATAAGCAAATTGGACATTATAACTGAAATATACCCAAATGAATAGGAACTGAATCATATTGTGATCAAGGTATGAAATTATTTTTTCTCTCACCATCCACAGTGGCAGGTGAATGCATATATATATATATATATATATAGAATATAACAATATAACATATAACACCATAGGCTATTATTATTATCATAATGATAATTTTGCAACATGCAAATGCAGGCTAAAGAGTAGACAAGAACAGAAGAGAAACTTCTTGTTCAAGAACCATTTCTGAGGCTGTATAGGCTACTGAATTATGATGACACATGACATATATTGCTGTTTATAACATATATGTTATGTTATATTGGTGCATAGAAATGGAAATGGTTAAATATAATTCTTTCCCGTGTTCATTTAGAGAAAAACATTGTGGAAAACATGCCTTGATTATTAAACTAGAATTTTACTCATGATATGTATTGCGATACACGTCACGGTTCGATATATCATGATCAGGGTATGAAAATAGCACCCACTAATGCGGTTATTTAATGCACACTGACGGACATCCCTCCGTGATATACGACAAGAAATGCCGTTAGACACAAAGAAACACCCTTGATGATATTTTGAAGAATAGATGAAAGAAAAGCCGCCAATCCAAGTGTGCGCGTCTCGCGGAACGCGCATATTATGCGTTCACAATCTCTCTCTCTCTCTCTCTCTCTCTCTCTCTATATATATATATATATAATACAAATATATAAATGATGCAACACGGAGACTTCCATGAACATTTTACAATGTTGACGCAAACAAATAAATCTTTTTTTTTTTATTGCTTTTTAAATGAATTTTAAATCGATTCATGAAAACAGTTTGAACGGATTCACAGAAATGAATTGAACACCGTTTTTGCAACTAAAATTCACTATACTCACCGCTGTCTTAACGCTCACATACTTGCGAGTCACAAGACGAGGAAGGATTATGAGTTAGTCCAATGACATGCTCTTTAGGTAACTATTACAATTATCACAATGCTATGGGGCCTGGGTAGCTCAGCGAGTATTGACACTGACTATCACCCCTGGAGTCATGAGTTTGAATCCAGGGCGTGCTGAGTGAATCCAGCCAGGTTTCCTAAGCAACCAAATTGGCTCGGTTGCTAGGGAGGGTAGAGTCACATGGGGTAACCTCCTCGTGGTCGTGATTAGTGGTTCTCGCTCTCAATGGGGCGTGTGGTAAGTTGTGTGTGGATCGTGGAGAGTAGCATGAGCCTCCACATGCTGTGAGTCTCCGCGGTGTCATGCACAACGAGTCACGTGATGAGCGGATTGACGGTCTCGGAAGCGGAGGCAACTGAGACTTGTCCTCCACCACCCGGATTGAGGCGAGTAACCGCGCCAACATGAGGACCTACTAAGTAGTGGGAATTGGGCATTCCAAATTGGGGAGAAAATTCATAATACTCACAACTTATAATTTCATCTTCAAAATAGTTGTGAATAATCATAAATATTTAATTCAAGAATGCTCCTCTCGCTGTGCATTTGATGTATTATGTGGACACACAAAAGAACCGCAGACTTGCACGGTTTTGAAGATTACTCTTAACGAGGAAGGACGGTCTTGATAAATGTGTTTTGCTATACGTGAGTTAACACACGACCCCCTGCTAATTTCACAGTGATAGTGGCACCATACTGAAAAATAACTCACGTTTGACCCCAGTGACTCCAGATGCCAGACAGAGCCAATTCGCTTTCGTGCTTCACCTAATTGGCCGAGACTTTGATCGTTTGCGGTCGACAGCGAGGGCATCTGAATTTCTTCAAGGGAGAAAAACATGCCACACTTGCTCTTTTTCAGACTGATGCAAAGCATTAAAGGAATAGTTCACCCATATATGAAAATTCAGTCTTTATTTATTTATTTTATTTCTCTATTTTTGGATGAAATATTCCTCCGAGAGGAGGCAGAGCGAAGGTGTTTTGTGTATTGATCCCTCTCTTCTCTTGATTGATTTGAGGAGATCAGATGCTGATATTCTGTGCTGTTTTATCAATACATCAAACCGAGGGTGTAACAGCTGATAGATTCAATACTGATGTTGCAGGATAGAGCGAGATGATATTAAACTCTCTTAATGGATGCTACATAAAAGTAGAATATATATTGGTTTATAAATGGGAGAATGGAATAAATATCATCCTTGTTCACTGCAATTGACAAATGTGAAATGATGGATCCTGGTGATCTGAGTTTAAAATTATAAATCAATTCATGTGTGTGTTTTAGATGAAAATTTATTTTGTGTTTTAATATAATGTTAAAACTACAGCTTATTCTGGCCAAGAACCACCCACTTACGCCTGACTGCCATGTAAAGTGACCAATCACAGTTCATTTCATTTAGATTTTACTTGACGTTAAATAGACTGCAGCGAAGAAATTAGTTTCATTAATTGCACAAAAGGTTTCACAGACAAATCACAGTCAGTGAACGTGATGTTTCTTGATATTTGATTCATTTGTTTCCGCAGCTTTTCCTGTTCCAGTTGCTAAGGGGTCTGTCTTACATCCATCAACGATACATCCTCCACCGCGACCTGAAACCACAAAACCTGCTCATCGGCGACACGGGCGAACTCAAACTTGCCGACTTTGGTAAGTAATTTCCTGTACTCCACTGTTTCGCACGGGAACGCTGTCACTCTAACAATACTTTCACATGCAGCATCAATTCATCATTTATGTGATGTTTTTCAATAAAAATATCAGCTCGCTGTCTGTGAAACATTTTATTGGACTGTGGTATTTTTAGCCATCTGAGAAAGCATTTTTATATTACTGACACCCTTGAAAAGGTTTGAAAAAAGCCAGTCCAGAATCAGTTTGAGTTTGTATAATTTTTATTTTATTATAATTATATTTCATTATTGTATTTAATTTAATTTTATTTATTTTATTTTATTTTAAATAATTATTTATTTTATTTAAGAACAATTTTTATTTTATTGTTTAATTTTTCATTTTTCATTTTTTTTTATTTTACATGCATCACTATTTTTTATTTTATTGTTTATTTAATTTTTAATTTTGTTATTTTATGTTATTATTTTATTTTATTGTTAATTTTATTTTATTATTTTATTTAATTTAGTTTTTTATTTTATAGTATTTTTATTTTTAGTATTTTGTCATTTTTTATTATATTTTATTGTTTATTTAAATGTTTTATTTTGTTATTTTATGTTATTATTTTATTGTTAATTTAATTTGATTATTATTTTATTTTGTTTTTTATTTTGTCATAATTTTTTTATTTTTTATTGTTTATTTAATTTTTAATTTTGTTATTGTTATTTTATTTTGTCATAATTTTTAAATTTTTTATTGTTTATTTAATGTAATTTTGTTATTTTATGTTATTTTATTTTATTGTAATTTTATTTTATTATTTACATTTTTTATTTTGTCTATTTTTATTATAATATTTTATTGTTTATTTAAATGTTTTATTTTGTTATTATTTTATTGTTAATTTAATTTGATTATTATTTTATTTTGTTTTTTTATTTTATTTTATTTTAAGTCATAATTCTTTTTATTATTTTTTGTATTGTTTATTTAATTATATTTTATTTTATGCTATTATTATTATTATTATTATTATTTTAAACATGTTATGTAGGTTACCTATTATTATTATATTTTAACCTGGATTTTACCATGTAAATAGCCATAAAAGATGGCATTGCATTTAAAATAACAAACAAACAAACAAATCAGTAATAAAAAATAGAATTAAATAGAAGTAAAATCTTTTTTGTAAAAACATTTCTAATATATTATGCAATGTTGCTTCTCAAGTAAATCTATCTTTTTCTGATATTTTTACTGGTAAATGAGACTCATAAAGAAAATAATTTTTGCATCGTAGCTGTTTTTTTTACCTTGTTTCGGGAAGATTCTGTAAAGCCTTGGCTAGTTATATTTAAGTGTAATGAGTAAACAGCAAAGTAATGTAATTCATACAGTACTCACATTAACAGATCTGAAATAGGGGCGTCCAATTGATTGTTGTTTTCAAATAAAGCTAATTATTACTACAGACCAACACCAACCTTTTTTACAATTAAAAAATCTATTTTGTCAGGTTTGGTTTGTGTTTGTCCTGGAGATGAGTGTAATGTTCATAATAGTATGTTATGAAACACTGTACTTTTTAATCTCAACCTGATTGGATGTGCATTGTCAGCAGATGGATGCAGAATTAATTTGGTACTTGATACAATCAATATCATAGAACTACTGACATAATTACATTATTTTTTTATTTTATTTTAGTATCAACTTGATTTCCAAACAGCCGGTACTTTCGACATTCCTTGTGTGTCTACGTGTGTGTTTGTGTGTTTGTCTTGAACCCCTCGTTTGTTGAAGCACCATATGGCCAGCTCTTTCATGAAGGCCTCTATATTGACTGCTTTCCAGAGGCTCCTTTAGCACTTGGCAATCGAGAGCAAACAGGCCTGTTGTGAGTCTGGAGCAGGAGGTAAAGAGAGGCGACACAGGCACCAAAACACCCTCCTGAAGAGCGATTAGTGAGAGACACACTGTTGTCAATGACTCTGAACGAGACAGTGTGAAGAGCTGCTGACCTGTAATTGAAAATAAACTGATTACAGTAAATATTCTGTTATAGTACATATTCAGGAAACCGTTCATTTTGAGGAAAAACAGATGATAATCAGAATACCTAAAAATTGTATCAGTTTGAAAAAAATACAGATTTCGGTTTTTATTCAAAAGCATTTTTATTTCAGAATATAAATGTCCAGCTGGCAGACAAATAAGTGAAAAATCCCATAGACTTGCATTGAAAAAGTCCCCACACATATCAAGAGATCGGGATGTCATAGAGACTTGCGGATGGTCTCTTTTGACTCGGGCTAGTAAGCAACCATCTAGCAATCATTTAGTAATGCCCAATAGGGATGGGACGATATATCGAATTTCGATACATCACGAACCAAAAATACGGCAAACCGTATCGTGGCATAACTTGATATTTCAAAATTTGCAACATTGTTTTCTGTTCATGTGATCATAAATTAAATAAACCATCAAGCATCATAATCTCTCTATCTCTTGATTTTAACACTACTGCTGGTTAACAGAGTTCACACGAGGTCCTTAAAGTGCTTGAATTTAGCATTTAGAAATGTAAGTACTGGAACACCTGGAAAATCGCCTTGTTTTGATGAAAAGTGCTTGAGATTAAAACGGATCGTTTCCTCCGTGTAATGTGTGTCCATCAAAGATGATGCGACTCCACTTTCATTGAATAATGTCTTAACTTTATTTTGATGAGTAATTATAATGTGCATTTTGCTCAAACATTTTTTTTTTTTTGAGAATAAAACATTTTTTGTAATACTTTGTAATTTAAGTGTTATTATATACTGAGATTATATTGAATCGTGTACCTCATATCGTATATCGAACCATACCGTCCCATCCCTAATGCCCTAGCAATGCCCTTGTAATTAGCCAAAACATCATGACACTACATAAATATAAACAAAAACTTGTATTTATTCATTGTTATCTAGAATCCAAGGGCTTTACAGTATGGTTAGTTCTCTGTCCTTGACTCTAAAATGGGTCACAAATGACCGAACAAAACAGGAGGTTTAAACAGAGACTTGTGTTGTTTTCAGTTATAGCTAATTAGTAGTTTATGTTAAGTCAGTCATCACTGTTACTGTTGCTCATGTTTAGGATTAGTTTTATATATATATATATATATATATATATGTATATATTAGTTGTACAGTAAATATATGGGTGTTTGGTCATAGCACACCCGGTGGTGTATTTTGATAAAGGACATTAAAGGTAGTGTGTGCATTTATCGTAATTTATAACTTTACAACTTTTGACCTGAAGGTGAGGGGACATGATAATTGATTTTAGGCCAAATTATTTCAAAAGTTATAATGATTTTTGGTCATTTTTTGACATTTTTACTTGGAAGGTGGCGCGGTCACCAAACTGCTGATAAATCCTCAGGACATGATGCCAATAGCATCAACAAATTCTTGTTTCGATATGTCAAAACGTTATGAAGAACTCGTCTGTCTGTGTTCTATCTAGGGGTGGAACACTTAAAAGGTCTCAAAGTTCAGTTTGTATCACGATTCAGGGGTCACAACTTTACTATTTGAGTCCGATAACCAATTTTGTTAACACTGTGATCCGGTAAAATAAATCTGAATGCCAATATTTATTTTTCAATGAGCCCCACACTCTCTTTAGACAAAAAAAAATAATAATAAAAAATTACATTTCGAGAAATTTCAACACTTTTTGGAATATGCAGCCAACGTCTAAGAACACACTGATACCTGCATTAACATTTAAAACTCATGTCTGTAGACCTAAGATCAGCACATGTACTTGCGGATAGCAAACCATTCGGTTCGTTTATTAGGGAACTGCTTAACCCCTAGTCCTCGCCATCAAGTTCATTAATGCATTACATGTAAACGGATTGGTATATCAGAAAGATTATAATAACTTTTGTCTGACATGGTCTTAAGACTGTATGACCCAATTTTGGGAAAGATTCGATGAAATCTGTAGCTGTTTGGAACACTGAACTCTTTGTGTGCCATTCAATTTTGTTTCTAAGCTATTCGGTTCAAAAGTTAAGAGCTAAAACATTAATATTTGAACTTCTGGTTACACAAGAAGGTTTGCAATAGAGACCCCAAATTTGGTGAGGGGACTTTTCTGATACTGTCTAAAAACTGTGCCAAATTTCATAACTTTTTGCCATATGGTTCATACAGTACAAACAAGCTTAAACCACACCTCTCTCAGAATACGTAACATAAAATTAAATCATTGGTTAGTTTTATTAATGAACCCTATAAGGAATTCGGTGAAAGGAGGTTTTAACATATTTGGGTTCTGGCGACTTTGCTTAGCAGATTTGTCTGTGGAATATGGCTAGGTTAGAAACGTATGCAAACACATACACACACGTCATATGCACATACAGTTGTGTCCAAACATATTGGCACCCTTGGTAAATATGAGCAAAGAAGGCTGTGAAAATAAATCTGCATTGTTTATCCTTTTGACCTATCATTAAAAAAAAATCTAAAAAATCTAAACTTTAAATGAAGTAAAACAATTGAAACAGGGGAAATATCTCATTATTAAATAAATATTTTTCTCCAAAACGCATTGGCCGTAATTATTGGAACCCTTTTATTCAATACATTGTGCACCCTCCATTTGCCAAGATAACAGCTCTGAGACTTCTCTTATAATGCATAATGAGGTTGGAGAACACCTGGCAAGTGATCTGAGACCATTCGTCCATACAGAATCTCTCCAGATCCTTCAAATTCGGAGGTCCATGCTGGTGGACTCTCCTCTTCAGTTCACCACACAGGTTTCTATAAGGGTTCAGGTCAGGGGACTGGGATGGTCATGGCAGAACCTTGATTTTGTGGTCAGTGAACCATTTTTATGTTGATTTTGATGTTTGTTTTGGATCATTGTCCTGCTGGAAGATCCAACCAGGGCCCATTTTAAGCTTTCTGGAAGAGGCAATCAGGTTTAGATTTTTTATCTGTTGGTATATGATAGAGTCCATGATGCCATGTATCCGAACAAGATGTCCAGGACCTCTGGCATAAAAACAGCCCCACTACATTTAAGATCCAGCACCACATTTAACCGTGGGCATTGGGTACTTCTTCATCTCTGTGTGTGCCAAACCCATCTCTGGTGTTTGCTGCCAAAAAGCTCTTTTTTTTGTTTTATTCATCTGACCATAGAACCCAGTCCCATTTGAAGTTCCAGTAGTGTCTGGCAAACTGAAGACGCTTGAGTTTGTTGTTGGATGAGAGCAGAGGCTTTTTTCTTGAAACCCTCTGAAACAACTTGTGGTGATGTAGGTGATGTCTGATATATTTTTGGAGACTTTCTGACCCCAAGACCCATTTAATTTCTGCAATTCTCCAGCTGTGATCATTGGAGATTTATCCACGATTCTTAACATCTCCAGTTGATTGGAACTTGTTAATTATTGCCCTGATGGTTGAAATGGCCATTTTCAATGCTGTGGCTATTTTCTTATAGCCACTTCCCATTTTGTGAAGCTCAACAACCTTTTGCTGCACATCAGAACTATATTCTTTAGTCTAACCCACTGTGATTGATGATTAAGGGAATTTGGCTTGTGTGTTTCCTCATATTTATACCCCTGTGAAACAGGAAATCATGGCTGAACAATTTCATGTTCCTAGTCACCCAGGTGCACTAAAACATTTTAAAATATGAATGGGAATATACTTCAGATATATTTTACTCATAAGAATTTCTAGGGTTGCCAATAATTGTGGCCAACGTGTTTTGGGGAAAAAAATATGTATTTAATAATGAGATATTACCTCTCTTTCAATTGTTTTACTTCAATTAAAAGGTTAGATTTTTGTGAATTTTTTTTAATGAAAGATCAAAAGGATAAACAATGCAGATTTTTTTCACATCCTCCTTTGCTCATATTTACCAAGGGTGCCAATATTTTTGGCCACCACTGTATATAATGTCTAGGTATAGCCAGAGGGATCTGTTTCCATCTGAAAATGGCAGGGTTTTGAGAGAGAAGCCCCTGTTTTATTGCTAGAATAGAGAGGAACAATCAGAGAAAGAGGGATGAGGAGAGATATTTGCAGTGGCCAGAAGGCCAACAACAATCACAACAAAAAGGTAGAAAAATTGAGAACAAACGAGTAAGACAGACAGACAGACGACCAACAGATTGCTCATCGGATACCTGTGGGACGATGTTGCTTCCACTCAATTAGGGCCAGAGCGTTTCAAGCGAGAATCTCATGCCACACTCACACACGGATTGAGCTCTGTGTGTATTTTTGGTGGCGCCGCAGCATCGGGCAGCTGCTGAAGAGTCATTTGGATCGGCGGTCGGCAGCATATGGTCTCTCTCTTCGCCTGGGGCCCTGCCAGCATCCTCGGCGGGGTCATTAGGAGCCGATCTGTCACCGGAGGGTCTCGACAGCCCCTCCTGCACGACACAAGTGTGCTGCAACATGAATCTCCGTAATAACATTTAATCATATGTAGGGAAAGTGGACAGTTGCTTTGTTCGATGAGATGAGATTTGAGCTTCTTTTGGGTGGTGTGAGGTCACGGTATGATACATTTTATAGCACAGAAATGTGAATATTACGAAAGCCCTGAACTGCACTGTGGAAAAAAAAAATAACAATACTTTTTTCTAAAAAAAACTTTTTTTTTTCTCTATCAAAAAAAAAAAATAAAATGAGAGAAATAAAATGTGTAAAGTTTTATTTTTTTTTTTTTAGAATATTTTTTGTTTATTTTATTTTTTTGATAGTGAGAAAAAAAATATTTGTAGGACATAGGCTCAGGAAGGCATTAAGACATCATAAAAACAATGTCACCTAGTGAAACTTTTATTTTTTTTCAAAGTGCAGTTCAGGGCTTCCGTAGTATATCGCAATATAGATAATTTAGCTGAAAATGTAATGAAAAAATTGATTGTATATTAAAGGTCAAGTGTGTACATTATATTGTACCGTTGTATAACCTAACCCAACATTGAGCTTTAAATAGTTGTATTTATTTATTAATCTTAATTGAGGCATTAACTGGTGGCAAAAGTCCCTTTCAATGCAAGTCAGTCCAATCGGCGACTATCTTGGATATTTTCTATGGATACAAGCGACATGAAAGTACAGCTCCTATTTACTAAAATGGGGGAAAGACTGAAATCTCCAAAACGGTTGGTCAAGATTACCAGCAGTAATATCTGACAACATCGGTACCCTAAATTGTGCTTCATTTAGCTCGGATCACGCTAAAAAAACACTATTCGTCAGGCTGATCCAGCGAATGCACATACACGTTCTCGAGTTAACTGGCACCGAACACTGCAGGAATCCATTCGCAGTTCAGCAGAACGTTCCCTTGTGTGTCGTTCCACAAACCCACTGATGGTACCAGGCCGGTGCGGTACAGCATTACAGATGGGTTACAGCGGCCTCACGAGATTCATCAGATTCCCCTCTCAGCTCCTCCAGAGATGGTAATGAAATGGACTCTGAGTGTCGGTACGTCTTTATGTGTAAAACAGCATGTCATCAGATGTGCTGACGGGTGATAGGTGTAACGTCGACCTCTGTGGCTGTGCAGCGGAATTCGTTGGAGATTACTCTAAGAGTGTTACTGAAGACAGCAGGAGGAAAACCGGACGGGAATATGTTTGTTTGAGGAAGATGAGAGGAGATGTGTGGTTCTTCTTGAGCAAACACATCTGAAGATTTTGTTTGATCTCCATAAATGTTCTTTCGTTGACAGTGTATGCAAGACCTGCTGAAGCTGCTGATATAAGCAGCTTTACAGATAACACATGGGAATTATGAATTCTCTTGAACGTAGTAGATTTGTTCCAGTTGTTTTATTCATCATTTTATCCATCCACTTTAAAAGTGTATTATGTCCTGAGCGAGTGTCATTGCCTTCATAAATCTTCAGAATAAAGATTCCAAAAAGTGTTTTACATGCAATAGGAGAACCATTATAAGTTCCTGTGATGTCCTAGTAGAACCTTTTTTTGTGCTATGATTCATTCGTTTGCAAAACAAACAACAAACAAAATTAATCGCGATCTTTTTTACAATCTCGATATTGTTACTTAAAATCACAAGATTGATCTGAGAGCACTCACAGTGTTGCAGTAATGCAGATAAGCACCTAAATGGTAAAAAAAAAGGTGTGGTTAGTCCTTTGTCTAAAGTGAACGTTAACGGTGGGACAAAAAAAGTGGATTTGTATAAAAAAAAAAAAATATCGTAATTGGAAGTGTGAATGCAACTTAATAGACCTGCCGCTGTGTCATATGTCGTTAATATTAATCAAACAAGAAAACGAGAAAACCAGTTTTAATGTACCATAATCATATAGCGAAGACCAGTAATTGAAGTAGTTTTATGTGACATTTCGGGCCCTATTATAAGAGCGCTTAGCGTAGTGCTATGCCATAAGTCATACACACAAAGTCAGTGGGCATGGCCATAAAGTTTTGTTGCATGCGCTCAGTCTAGGCACAAGTGGGTTTGGCGACTTCTACCAGTCGACATTGATTTTGAAAAATGTAATGCTGTTGATGCATGAAATGAATTTGTTGATGCATGAAAAAATGAAACTAAACATATTTCAAAATTCAAACGACATGTCCAGCGAAATGAAAATATAATTAAAATAACAAAGTGGTGGGGGGCCTGGGTAGCTCAGCGAGTACTGATGCTGACTATCTCCCCTGGAGTCGCTAGTTCAAATCCAGGGCGTGCTGAGTGAATCCATCCAGATCTCCTAAGCAACCAAATTGGCCCGGTTGCTAGGGAGGGTAGAGTCACATGGGGTAACCTCCTCGTGGTCGCGATTAGCAGTTCTTGCTCTCAATGGGGCGTGTGGTAAGTTGTGGATTGCGGAGAGTAGCATGAGCCTCCACATGCTGTGAGTCTCCGCGGTGATAAGATGCGCGGATTGATGGTCTCCGAAGCGGAGGCAACTGGGACTTGTCCTCCGCCACCCGGATTGAGGTGAGTAACCGTGCCAATACGAGGACCTACTAAGTAGTGGGAATTGGGCATTCCAAATTGGGAGAAAAGGGGATAAAAATAATAATAATAAAAAAATAATAATAATAAATAGAATAAAAAAGTGGTTGACAAAATCATACCAAATCCAAATATTTTACACTCTCCAACTTCTTCCACTGGCCCCTTTTGCAGTGACTTATAAATGAACAAGTGGAAAAATACCAATACAAATCAGATCATTAATACAATTGTAAATATAAACATAATGATAATAATTTTTGAAAATAAACCGTGAACTTTAGATAGTTTAACACAACTCTCATACATATTTGTTTCATAAAACGGCTACAACAGTGATTGTCAGGGACTTAATTTGATGTTCCACTGTATTGTCAGAATTTGGACGTGAACTTTATCACCATCTGATGGTGGAATCTCCAAACTGCAAATGCAGGAACTGAATTTAGACGTTGCGCTGAAAACAGACGTGGTTCTGAAACGTCTTAGCGCAATGACCTATTTCTCAGGAAAATAGCAAATTGCGCTTTTCGCCACTTAATTACCATACAATATACCCACAGATAGCACAAACACTCCCACCAATGGCCACTTGTGCTTTGCGCTGGCACGAAAATTTCGCATAGAATTAACGCTCTCACGAAAATTTTGTAAGACGTAGTGCACGGTCATTGCGTGTAGTGCTGCGCATTGCGCACGCAAGAAAATAGAGCCCTTCGTGACTTTTTTACGTTTAAATTAAAGTATTACTTTGACTGTTCAGCCGGTTCCCGCCGCCTCCTTTCCCATTTCAACCCCGTTACATTGGTGCCGAAGCCCGGGAGGGAGGAGGGATGCGCTGTCATCGAGTCCTCGCCACTGCCGTCCGCCCAAAGGAGCCAGATAGGTGCTGTCCGCTGTCCGACGGGGGATGGAGTCGCCGCTGCCGGCCACCTAGATGCAGAGGAATGGCTGCCATCCACCAGGGGTTGGAGGACTTACTCCGGTTCGCCTGGGGTGGAGCGGCTGTTGTCCGCCAGAGGGAGGAGGAGTGATCGAGGACCAGGCAATGGCGTGTCTGGGAGCCGGCGAGCCAGTTTTTTTTCTCTCTCTCACTGCCGCTCCACCTTGCCTTTTCCCTCTCCTCATTTTTTTGTTTTCTCCTCCCCTTGTCCCCCTCCCCAGCTCTAGAGAGGCGGGGAAAAGCCTGCCAGTAGGCGGGGCCAAATGGGTAGCGTCCCCCCCGGAAAGGAGTTGGGGGTACGTTCCCCGGCCTGAGGCAAAGGAGGGAGGAGTGTGACTAGGAGGAAGGTGGAGCCGGGGCTGTGACTACGGACGCTCGGCGCCCAATCGGGCTAATCAGCCGATGAGAGGGATAAGTGCAGCGGGAATGCGGCAGTTCGAGCAGCTGCCGTGTGTGTGTTTATGTTTTGTGTCTTTTTGTTTAAGTTTAAATTAAAACATTACTTTGAGCCGGTTTCCGCCTCCTCCTTTCCCACTTTAACCTTGTTACAAATGTTTACTCAAATTAGTATTTAGAAATTGGTATTTAGAATCATCAAATTGCATATTTATCAGTATTGAATCAAAACAAGAGCTTGTGAATCGGACTCGAATCAAATAAGGAAATCTGGATCAATACCCAGCTCTAGTTCTTTCTAAAACTGGTGCATCAAAGAACCCAGAACCCTTCACTTTTCCTCTGTTGATGCATGATACCTAGAAACCTATATGTTGATCTGAAGAACCTATAATGTAACGGCAACAATTTTAGAATCTCCAGAAAACCATAAAGCAACTCAAGAACCCTATACAGCTAGAAATAGTTTATTATAATAACGTGTTGTAAAGAATGTCAAGTGAAAGGGATTTTACACACAGTCAGATGTACATGTGTACACACTAGCATGCACACAAATGCATCTGCTGTTTACTTTAATAAAGCACGTATTGACATGCATCTGTTTTGATGGCTCGTTCACTTCAAACCGCACCTTTCATTAACATCTTGATACGTGGCTCAATCAATTCTGCATATGAGAAATGCAACACTAATATGTAGCGTCTGCCGTCAGCACCTAGATTATATCTCACAGCATATAAATGACCTGCCAAGCATGAACAATCTGTTAATTGGTGTGAAAATGAACCGCGCTGTTATAAAACTCGCTCAGAACATCTCTGCCACAGTGAACATTTGATGCATGAAGATAATGAATATGCCTTTATTACATTTTTCATATTTTGATCATATTCTGTATTGACGGATGAGTAGATGAGACGGGGTGTTTAATCAAACATCGGCGTGGCTGCAGTTTTACTTGTGCATACATTAAGTCTGTTTGTTTTGGACTGGATGAAGTCCAGTCCGTCTATATAACTACAGTATGTTTGTATGAATCAGATGTGTGTGAATACTGTACTAGATCTGTTCCAAACAATTGCCTACTGTCTTCGTAGGAAGCTGTCTTTTGAGGCTGAATACGTACTGAAGTGTAAACTCATAAGGGACTGATTTGGAAGACTCTACGTAGGAAGCAGTTTCACACGTCATATAGATATTGCTCATCATGTGAAGCGCACAGGAGACTCGACTCACAATTGATTTGAATAGTTTGAAATTTGCATATTGATGTGATACTTTAATAAGTTTACAGTTATGACACATGTGGTCAGGGCTTGACATTAACTTTAAGTCACTAGCCACTCAGCATTTTCACTAGCCAAAAACCCTGTCCAACAAAAAGTAATAAAGGTAAACTGGAGACTGTAACTTCATGCATTTGTTTGGACATTTTATTTGAAGGAGAATAATATGAGTTTAGCAGGCCTAATGATTTAAGTCATCTCATCAGGGAAACTTTGTCAATATTTTGTGCATAATTCATGGAAACTCCAACTTTCACACTTGTAATATAAATGAAGCCTAATAGATTCACCCTAATAGATGAAATATGCTATTTGTAATGTTGAGGCTGTCTAGACGTTTGAGATGTTTGACTTCCTTCAAAATGCTGTAATGCAGAACAATCTGTGTAAAATTTCAAATGGGTGCCAACATTTTTGTGATCTGTGCCGCAGTATCAGGGGAAGCTGAAGCAACATCATGTACTGATGCATCAGACAAAGATTTGTAACTAGTAGCACATAGTAAACATGCAAACAGGTTTTAATGTAAAAACGTATTTAGGTTTCTTCCAGATGTAGTTGTGTTGGCGTTTCTCCCAAAGATAAACTCAGCTGAGATCGGCGCCATGTTGTTTGGTCACATGACTCCGTACGGTGAAAGTTTAACCCTTTACTGACAGCACAGAGTCTCCTAAACTGAGATCAGTCGGTTTAAATTAAATGAAATAATGCGTTGCATATAACAAAGCCAAAATACAACGTCCACACATGTGTACACAGGGTCGCATGAGGTTAAAGTGCTGTCTAGGTAGGGAGGTCGCTAGGTTTTGGAACAGAGTGCCTGTTTGATGCTGTGTTTGTGGATGTTCTCTTGAATGAAATTCGTCCTGTCAGTGTTCACAATGCAGCTGTTTACAGCGCTTCAAAGTGAACTTTGTTGTTTTCTTTTTCGCTCTCTCTCAATCCTTCCTCGCACTGTCACTCATGTACCGCATGCTGCGGCTTTTGCCTTGTGTGACTTTAGGTCAGTGAGTGATGTATAATTTACTCAGCTTGACCCTCGACCCCCTCGGGATACCTGCGCAGTTCCTGAGCGGCAGGTGAGCGACTGACCGCTTTGAATCGGGGTGGAAAGCCCTCAAAGTCATTGCTGAAGCATGCATTATGGGATGCTCGCATCCTGCCTTTGAAACTGAGACTTTGCGGTCGGTGTTCTTCAGTGTGTTTTAATAGCTAATGTCAGCTTAGCCATACACTCCCCGTGCATTTACCTCCACTACAATGACAAGCCGGCTCCCACCCGCTGCATTGCTATGACAGCTGCCCCAGGACGAAGAAAGGACGTTCTGTAGCTGAAACAATCCCCCACTCCCTACCCACTTCCAGCAATTGCCTTCATCATCTGTGACCTCCCTGACCTCTCGTCTACTCTTCATCATGGGTCGAGCGCTCGTCCCCGCCTTCCCTGTTTCTCTCTCATCAATTAGGCTCACAGATGCAGAGGTTGCCATCGCAATCGGGATGGCTATTACTCGCAGATTTAGTTTAATGATGATTAGAGGCTCTCCACGCTCCGTCAGTGTGTGTTAACCTCTCTGATCATCGGCCCTCCTCTCCCCCACTCTGAAAATAAATGGACAGTCTAATGGCCCCTCACTCTCTCTGATGTGGCCCATTGTTTAGCACAGGGATTATTGACTGCAAATTATAGTGGTTTGAAGTCTTCGCTACTAATTGCGTTTCGTCAGGACGCTTTAAATATCCCCCTCACTGTCCTACCACGCTGAGCTGCACTGCAAACACAGAAGGCACACAGGAAGTCAAGTGTGCTTAAGTGAAACGGGTTAATTAAACACCCATCACCACCTCGGGAGCACAGCTCATTTTATTATCAGTCTCGCATGAACGCCTGAACAGTAAGTGAAGTTTTGTGGCTTTATCGCCTGTCTGACAATCGTTTTAGGAATCGACTTTACCCAAGAGTTTCTGTTGAAAATACTAGTTAAGTATGTTATTTTTTTTTACTTGTAAAGATATGTTGCCTTAACGTTATTTTGATTAGTTATGTTTGTTATATGAAGGTCTTATTAAAAGTGACTTGGAAACTTTTTACCGTCATTTATTTTTGGCATCCTGGATTAACTGCAGATGTTCACATAGATGCATTGTCCTTTGTTAGTTGGCTGATGAAGGCTTTTGTTGGCAATTAATTGATAGTCTATGTATTCAATTATAAGAGTTCAGTCCATCAATAGACAAAGGTCATGCAGGCAGAGATCAATGAGGTGCATCGCAGTTCAACCGGCAGGTCATTTCGGTGAGGTTCGGTGGGGTCTATCCTATGTCCAAGGTTCAGGCAGTGGCATATGAAGTATCCCATGTCTTACAGTTGGAGTTGGCATCAGTTCATCCTCTGAAGTCCATCGTAAAAAACTGAAGTGATGTCTGGCTAGCACCAGCTGTAGTTTGTCGTCATCGCTCAGCGACACGTAGCAGTGGAGTCCGACACCAAGCAGGAACGGAGCTGGATCTGGCCGGCTCTGGTAACCTCGGGATATGAATCCCAAGGCTGAGACATGGAAACAAATAGAATAATAGTAGCGTGGATGCCATTCAGTTTTATGCAAAGTTATAGATCGATCAGCCACAACATTAAAACCACCAGCCCAACACTGTGCAGGTCCCCCTCGTGCCGCCAAAACAGCGGCAACCCACATCCCAGAATAGCATTTCGAGTTGCTACTCCCCTCACCACAATTGCACAGAGCGACCATCTGAGTCACCGCAGACTCCATCAGCCCGAACCAGTCTGGCCATTCTCCTCTGACCTAAGGCGCCCCTGTCCACAGAACTGCCTCTCACTGGACGCTCCCTGTCCTTGGCACCATTCGGAGCAAACTCCAGAGACTGCCGTGTGCAGAAATCCCAGGAGACCAGCAGCCACACAAACACTCAAACCAGCCCATCTGGCACCAACAATCATGCCACGGTCGAAAAAAATGAGCCATTTTTTACGTGTCTGTGACCTTGCATAGCTGAATAATCCAATGTTATATCTTATATGTCCATAACAAAATATGCCATCCAGCAGGAAAAGCATGCAAAACAAATCATTAGAAAAATATGTTTTCGACTGTTGATGTTGAAAATCATCGCAAAGGGGAGGATCTCAGCTTTCTAATGACCCCTAGATTGAGCTTCTAGTCTACTCAGAGGCCGAGATATTCAATGAAACACAGAGGGTGTTGCTTGAACTGAACATTAGACTGAATGTCTATGGACGAGCACATCTGTGAGGGATAAAATGTGTTAGAGCGCCACCTACATTTCAGATCTGTATATTGTGATGGAATGTGCTAGAGCAAACAGTATGTTTTCTAGTGCTTTCTGCCATCTAGTGGAATAAAATGAGACTTTTCAAAGTGATCTAGAGGGAACAGAACATGAATTACATGTTTACAAAGTTACGACAACAAAAAATTTAGTTCTGTTTATCAAGGTATTTTAGTTTATACTTGTTAACCAAGTGGACAAAAGTGTCAATGAGACAAATCAAGGGAAATATCACTTTTTATTGGCCATCATTTCAAATCAAGCTGTAATGCATCAATATGACATGCCATGTGTGTTTATGCCCACTGTGTAACATTAACGTGTATGTGTGTTTATCTGCAGGTCTTGCACGTGCAAAGTCAGTCCCCAGCCACACGTACTCTAATGAGGTGGTGACTCTGTGGTATCGGCCGCCAGATGTCCTGCTCGGTTCTACAGACTACTCCACCTGTCTGGACATGTGGTGAGCAGTGACCCCCCGTCTCCTCCTCCACACCTCTATAAAGTGTCATCTATAACATGCTGAATGCTGTAGGAGTCACAGGGTGTTTATCATGGTCTATTTTAGCAAAGGCCACATTTTAAACACAATTCACACCTGCTGACGCATCACAATCAATATTAGTATCAGTGTTTGTTAAGTGAGGTATCATTGTTACTATAAACTTCTAATAGTAAGTATTAAACGTTCAGTGTGTAAGTCGTCCTGCAGCGTTTGTGCTACAGACATGAATGATCCCTCAAATCACAAGGTGTGTGGTTACTTTACCAAAGCTGCCTTTTCACTGCGTCCCACAGATCAGTCATTTTGAATCTGGAACGTCTGGAATTTTTAGATACGATTTGAGCTTGGACGGCGTTGACATATTTCAATTTCAACTGTGATTAGGACTAGATTGGGCTGTCAGATGGAGAAGTCAGAAATGATCTTTCACATTGCAAATATGTCATGAAACACATTTTTTTTTTTTTTTTTTTCTCCCCTTTTCTCCCCAATTTGGAATGCCCAATTCCCAATGCGCTCCAAGTCCTCGTGGTGGCGAAGTGACTCGCCTCAATCCGGGTGGCGGAGAATGAATCTCAGTTGCCTCTGAGACCGTCAATCTGCGCATCTTATCATGTGACTTGTTGAGCGCATTACCACGGAGACATAGTGCGTGTGGAGGCTTCACGCTATTCTCCACGGCATCTACGCACAACTCACCACATGCCCCACCGAGAGTGAGAACCACATTATAGCGACCACGAGGAGGTTACCCCATGTGACTCTACCCTCCCTAGCAACCGGGCCAATTTGGTTGCTCAGGAGACCTGGCTGGAGTCACTCAGCACACCCTGGATTCAAACTCTTCTAATCTTCAAATTGAAATAGTGTTATATTATATATTAATTATTAGGGATGGGACGATATATCTAATTTCAGTATATTGCGAAGCAAAAAAAATGACGAACCATACCACGGCATAACTCGATATTTCGAAATTTGCAACATTGTTTTCTGTCCATGTGATCATAAAAGAAACGACCCGTCAAACATCATAATCTCTCTATCTCTTGATTTTAACACTACTGCTGGTTTTACAGAGTTCACATGAGGTCCTTAAAGTGCTTGAATTTAGCTTTTAGAAATGTAAGTACTGGAACAACTGGAAAGTTTCCTCCGTGTAATGTGTGTCCATCATAGATGATG